>NW_009619504.1:0-84260 GCF_000690535.1 Cariama cristata
CACTTTGGCATTCAGCCAGATATTTCATTCGTTTTCCTTTTAATTGCCTGAAGTCATTCCACATTGTGCTGGGGTCCCCCCTCCCCGACCTCTCTTTTCTCCCACATCCTTTCCCTCCCTCCCCCTTGCAGCCACCCTCAGCCCCAGTGGCACAGCAGGATGGATGGGTCCTGCCTCCTGCGCAGCCTCCGAGGAGAGGAGCACCTGGGCACCCACGTTACTGGGGTGCTGCACTTTGCTCTGATGCAGAATAAGCAAAAATCCCCCTATGAGGTAGCAAGTGCTTGCCTTACCAACATTGTCAGCCATAGTATGTGGCATAGGACCACATCGTTAACTTGAGCAAACTGTCACAGTTCTGTGGAAATCAATGAGACTGCAACAACGTACATCAGCTGAGGGTCTTTACTTATATTCGTTATGCGAGGTGTCTTCCTTAAGGCTTTAACCAAATTCCAAATCCCCATTGCGTTCTGCTTACTTAAATTCCCGCTACAATGTCAACTACCTAAAACAGTTCCCCCTCTCAGCACCGCACTGCTGTGTAGTGCTATTGGGATGTGTTACACAGAGTTGTTTCATTCAACTTTGGAAAAGTTTGTATTTTAGTGAATACAGTGGGTCCTACTATGTCTCTGTCCCCAGTGAACCTTATATAATATTTGAAAAATGCAGGGGCAGAAGGTGTGAGAAGTAGTACTTTTTTCTGTAGTCAAAGAACGCTAACCAGCAAATTTGTTATTTTTTTAACTATGCTGAAGAGCAAAGCTCTCAAAGACTTCATCAATATCTGTTAAAAGACTGCTTTTCTGTAACAATTTAATGAAAATGCATTTTAAAGATCTTTAAGACAATCTTTACCTCATAATCTTTATATAAACAGTTGGATAAGTTTGTGTAACAGTCATTTCAGGACAGTGGATTAGAATACATCCACTGTTCATTAGGGATCAGGTCCTCGAATATCTTACAGATTGAGATCTTTTCCCCAAACAGTAGTCAATAAAAAAATCTATACTACTCAAATAGGCAAAAGTCTATTTGCTGAAAAATAGACTGAAAGATTATTTTTTAGGTTGAAAGCTGACATGATTTTATTTTGATTACATAACAATTTCAGTTTTCTGGGATATTCTGTAGAATTTAGGAAGAAATTAATATATCAGATTTTGCATTTTAAGGTGATGTTCTGGGTTGTAGGAATTACTGTGGTTTTAAGTCTAACAAACATCTGCATTCAATCTTTATTATCCTAGTTGTCAGTTCCCAATTTCATGTCAGTGAATGATATGCTCATATTCTCTGTAGGAAAAGTTATAGCAGAATGAAAAAGAAGAATACAAAAGAAGGAAAATCTGCCAATGGATGGAGGGAAGAGTAAGACTGTTGTCAGGAAGTAAAAATGTAGAAAAACAAAAAATGAAGTCTTGCTAATGGAGTTTATACTCTACAAAACTTCAAGAAAAATGCTTGCAAATCCAGGTTGGCCAAAATATTTGGGGTTTTTTAGATTATTACTCAGGTTCTTGCTGTATCCAAAGTCTCAGACCAGTCTTAAATGAGACTGAGGAACTTGCATGAACACCAGCGCATGAGAGCACCCTTGATTCTAGCCAAGAGCTACACCATTTGCTATACTTGCATTACCTGGCAGAACCCGGGTGGGGAGCAGAGCACAGCCCAGTCTCTATCCCATGCTCTTTGCCTTCATACCAGCAGCAAGCGAGTGCTATTCAGGTGCCCCCAAATCACGGGCTGCCACCCTGCATGCAACTGGAGGCCAGTGATGGTGTCTGCCCAGCAGTGAGCCCACAACATGGAAAGACAACGGTTGCAATCTGTGTTTGGCTTTCTGTATGAACTCCAGCTCATTCCTGAAGTACAAAGATGGCCTGTTGATTCATATTATAACGTTATCATTAGAAGCGCTTTTTTAAATGAAGCCTAATAGAAATCTGCCACGGTCGCTCAGCAGATGGGGACAGCACTGCACTGAGCGGTAACATGCGTCCAGCCACACTTCCACCCAGCTGCTACCAGTCACGGCAGCTGGGGAGAAACAGCAATAGAGGATTTTATCTTCTGTGTTTCCATTAGGCTAATGAGAGGAAACCTTGTGTGGCTTCCCACCACGGTGCAGCCTCACCTCCCTGTAACAGGACAGACATCCCCTACAAAGTGGGGCTGACTACGGGAAGGATAAAAGGAACAATCAAAAATGTGGGATGTTCAGCTATTATACAAACAAGAGCTGTAAGAATGTGACAGAAAGAGGATGGAAGTGCAACAAGTAGCTAAAGACGGAGAAATTACGCACACTTTCAAAAGTACTGCAGTGATGCAGTGTTTAGTGGGCTCTCAGTAAGGGTTAGTATTTGTGCACTGATTATATCTCTGATTTACAGAGCACTTTTCATTTAGAGATCTACAAGTGCCTCACACACACTAGTGCCAAAATCACTGCATTTGCCAGTGGAGTGAGCCAGCTCTGGAATGCCATTAAAAGCAAATCCTGTCTAATGTTCTACTTTTTAAACACAAATATCAAAGAGAGGGAATAAAGAGAGAGTTGGAGGGATGGGGAGGAGGGAGGGAAGAGTCAATTGCTTTTGCAGAAACTGCAGTTTCTTTCAAAAAACTTGTCATTGACATCTTTCCCCAGAAAACATTTTGTCATGCACATCAGTGTATGTCTTTAAGGAGATCAATCTAGAGAAAGAGTCAAACCAACAATCATCATGTGACAGATTTTCAGATGGTGTTCTCATCAATCACACTGATAATGAGGTGGCAAATTGCTGTCTTATAGCAAAACTAGAAAGACAACTACCCCAGTAGGTGTCAATGAATATGTCAAAGGATTGTCCCTAGGGGAGTCTGAGAAGGTTCTCAGAAACCTTTTTGTGAAGCCTGAATGCAGAATACTTTATTGATCACTAAAGAACTTGCACTGACATGCTATTTCCCCATGACATTTGAACCACCAATTTCCTAACTCATGGTGAGTACCTGTTTGATAAACACTTTGGGAGTTTTCTTTCACCTTTAGATATACTGAAAAATCTTGGTTTAGTATTAGCTTAGTCTTTCATCTCCTAAAGAACATCAAAAGCAAAATTTTACAAGTTATAAGCAAGTAAAATGCCTAAAAATGTTTAATGTCCAATAATCACTATTACCCAGTAATAAGAATTCAGAATTAACTTGTTTAGGTTATATTCTGAGCTATTTTCTTACGTTGACTAGTATCTTATATTCTGTCTTCTTAGTGAAGCAAGTAGTCCTATTTATGGCGTAGCTTGCTATTAATCTGCAGAGCCGGGTTATCAGTACAGTGACTTTTGAAGATAAAATGGTCCTTTTGTTCTCCACTTCCTAAGTCTTTTAGCATCTGAATTAGAGTCCAGTATGCTCCTGCAACTCAAGATCATGCAGTGGTGAATTGCCATCACTCCAGGTTGTGTTCTAGAGGTTTTGACAGCAGACAGGCTGATGTTTACCAGGCCTGAAATTCTGCATGCCTCGTTAGTCCAATTTTCAAGCAATCACAGTAATGCTTATTTTCTCCCATTTTTGTCAGAGTGCAAACAGTATCGACTGTCCTTTTCAGTTCTGAGGCAAATAATATTGCAAAAAGTGTAATAATGAAAATTTTACACACTGCTTTGATTGCTCTTGGCTCAAGTGCGAGCCAAATTTAATAAGATTTCCCTCAATATTTACATGAAAAATGCGTCCAAACTGCTTCTGAGGCAATTCGAATAGTCTTGAACACTGCTCAGTTTTGTTAAGAAAATGTAGTGTGAACAGATGGAATTTGTTTACATTTTCCTGAAAAACACTTTGATAAAAATCTTCATTTGAAATCAGTTACAGAAAGAAAATATACATTAGTAATATTGCACAGAAAAATTTTATGCTGAGGAAAGGCCATGTTTCAATAAAAATATTTTAATGCAAACATTTCAATTCCATTTGGGGTTCATATGATGCCTAGTACAACCGTTTCCAGTCTTGAGATTAGTAATGATTAGTAATCATATCTGGAATAAGTTTTCTAATATCCATTTGAGCCTGTGTGGCTAAGGTCAAATGTACTGGGGACACAGCCTCAGTTCTATATAAAATTGTAAGTGTACGGTTGACAACTCACAGTGCATACGGTAATTAAAAGCTATTATCCGGTATACCTTTGCATTGCAATTATATGCAAACACTTGGTATAAAAACACAGAGATTTTACACGTGCAGCTGCCTGGGATTACACCTGCATGGGGTTGTCCCAACTTTGAGAATATTTAGGCATTCGAAACTACTGAAACATATTTGGGTTTACATTCAGCTTTTGTCATATCAAACTAAACATGTGCAAAGCACATGTAACAATAAGAAACGTAATTGCAAGCAATAATAGTGCAAAGACAAAGAAGACCGAAGCCCAACATATTCTCTGTGTATCACTTATGCTCACTTGCTGGCAAGTTTTGCCTGAAATAAAATGAGGCATCAGCCTAATTTCACATGCATCTTCTACCAGAAGATGGTTGTGAAAGTCCGAGAAAAGCAGTCCAAAAGACTGTTTTGTAGGATGTCAAAAGTTAGAAACTGGAACAATGTCTGGGATTGTTCTGTCCTGTTCCGACCTTTGACATTCCATGAAACAATACACTGAAGCACAGCTCTACTTCAACATTATGAGTAATGTATTTCAAAGGGGTTATGAGCCTTATCTAATTCCAGTTAAAGTTAATGGAAAAATTCCCACTGAACAATAGCAATAGTAAGTATAGTCTTGTTGGATTGCCAAGGGGCCAGCTGTGAAAGGATCACTATTGTGCTAGATGCTCAGCGGAGCAGTAGCAAGCTCAAGTCCCAAAGAATTTATGATCTAAACAGACAAGACAACCCCATGGGGAGGGAACAAAATAGCCCAGGAACTGAATGGCATCCTATTATACCATGCGTAATTGAGTCATATCAGTATTTAGTATCTTGGATCTTAATCTCCCAATTAATACAATTGGCATTAGAGACTTGAACTAGAGCAATCCCAATTGCATCTTAATTGGAAATTTTTGGGGGGTTGAATTTCCATCGTATTTGGGGGTCTGTTCATATTCCTTTAGTTTCTTACCTGGACATTTAAGACATGAATGATGTGGCACCCCAGATGAGGCAGCAGGTGTGTTTTTTGAATGCAAGGGACCATGAGAGCCTGAGTAAGCATTACAAGAATGTCAGCGGCATGGACCTTGGCATATGGAATAGCTCTCCGTATATTTACTAAAACTCAAAGAAATCTGCTGTGATAAGTGCTGCTGAGACAGACGTGCCATGGGATTTAGGATTTTTTCCCCTTTCACACATGCCCAAACAAAGCAGCAAGGCAGGCAGTGTGAAGGTCAGCGACACTATTGCCATCCCTAGCCGAGTTGGCTGTCCTCTCCTGCTCCCATGTGTGTGGCTCGCTTGGACGGTGGTGAGTCTTAACCATATGACACTGGGGACTGTTTAGACTTAGGAGGGTTGGTGTTTCTCTCCTTCTTTTTGCAAATTTCATAAATATTTTCAGTATTAGGCCTTTATTTGGCTAAATGTGTATAACATTTGTGCTATGCCTCCTGTACTGATCAGCTTCAGCATCCAGGAAAGAACCAGGTCCCTTAGCAGTAAAACCTAGATCCTTTTGGTTTGAGCAATAAGAGAGATATTGTCAAGTATCCTTTGAAAGATATGCTTGCAGTACGGTCAAAGGAGATAATCTGGTTTCATCATTATAAAAATTGTGATGTATAAGGCAATTAGGTGAAGCATGAGACTTCTTCAACCATTCCTTTCCTTAAAGGCTCGAGGTGGGGAGGAGGAGAGCAAGGAAGCATTAAGGAGGTTGCTATCCTGAGCTTGCACGAAAGTCCCTGCAGATTCTCAGTCATGGTGTCCCTGACAGAAAATTTCTAAGACTTTTGATGTACTGTAAGCAGTGAAAACCCACAGCTGCTATTCACATCCTGAAATTCATCTCTGCCCAGAAGACTGTCTTGGAGGTGGATGATTATGTGATCCTTTCTTGCCACCCACTCAGTCATTTCCTAAACTCTGATGTTTTTTACAACATCTCTGGCAGTTAAAAGAACATATGTACATGTATATCCCTGGAGCAGACTGCAAACATGTTTTTAGAAGTACGCAAGAAGACATCTATTTCATAGGTCAACCAAAAGTAACTGGCTTTTATTGTTAAGGGACTCAAGGGAACACATTTATCGCTGTCGGCTTCTCTCCACACCCACTCTACAAGATGACTGCAGAATCAATTTAATCAAGAATGAAGACTGCATAATTCAAGCAACAAGGTCAAGTGTCTTGTGTCTATAGGAAAAGTGCACTGGTTTAACTTCAGTCAGTTTTTAAATCAACATTATTAAAGCTTGGTTAAATAATTAGATAAGTAGATTAATACCACTTCTAATTTAATTTAAAGCTAAACTAATTTAAGACAAACTAATAGCTGCTCTTTTACGCTAAAATGAATATATTCCCACAAGAGTTAGCACTGATTTACCTAAATCAATTAAATTCATATCCTAGGTCAAACCAGTGCAACTTTCCCATGTAACTAAGGCCTTAAAAAAAACGTTTTTAAAGATAGATATCTCAGTTAAACACTTAAGCTGCAGTCTGAATCTTATTGAAGTCAATGAGACAGGACAGCATGCTGCCAACAAGGTACACACTGAAGTCTGTTCCTGAATGAGTGGCTTCATTCTGTTCTCAGGAACAAACCTCCATTTCAGTGGGAATCATCTTAGGATCACGGCAAGTTAATATTTTTACTTCTTCCATGTTGACAGATGGAGACTAATCACAGTTACTTTCATATTAACTGGTCTGAATCATTTGTACCAGTGTAGCAACAGCCTAACTAATGCAGGCCTCGGGACAGACTATGAAACCAGTGATATCTGCATAAATATTCAGATAACTACAGTGTGCTGAGTGGTCATGGCTGCCCTGCTATCCCCATTTATGCTAACTAGTACAATCATACGAACGGTTATATTTTCCAGCAGGACAGATGGATGTTGCATGGTAGGTATGGTCCCAGCTGACATAGTGAGTTGCTTCAGATCATGCCAAGCCCCAAAGTTGTGTTCCAATGTCTTTTATATATTGTTCCTATCTCTGCTTTTTCTCCTTAAACTCAGGAGAAATGTACACCATTTCACAGCTCAGCTTCTTTCTTGTGGTCCTTGCTCCCTCTGTGTGAATCTGAAGCTCATTTGGGTAATAGCTGTTCTCTTGCACCTTCAATCTTATGCTTATGCTGTGTCCTTATCTTTCTACAAGCTCATATGAATTGTATTTAAAAAAAGTGCAGTACCGCAGCTGCTTCCACCAATCCCATTTGGGATTTGCACCTCTTCCCCATGACAGCAGGTCAGCTATTGCTAGGTGTATGAGAATTCTCATGCCAAAGGAGAGGGGCTCAGCTTTCCCACAAAGCACTGACAAAGTGTTTTCACCTACTGCAGGCCTCTTACTCAGACACTCAGTACCATTTGTATTCAAAGTAGCAGGAAATGACGGATACTTTGAATATGGTGCATCTTTCATACAAACCACATAGCTCGTGTGTTGTAGTTGGACCTTGGCAGTACAGAGGTGAAAAAGCTCTGATGATTACCGTAACTCTTTTTTCCCCACTTCTTTTAGGGAATAGCAGCCCAAACAGCATCAGAGATTGTCAAAATGCAGATGCATTTGTAGTGGCTTCACACCTGATGCTCTTTACACTGACTTGTGGAGTGAGGCCACTGCATGAAGAGGAGAAACATATTCCCTCACTAATTGGATGCTCGTCCCTCTGATATGGGCAGACTCCTGACAGATTGCTCTACCTGACTCCCATGTGGGTGTGTTTTGTCTGTGTGTACGGAAAGTCTAATATAAGGGTGCTGCTAAACCATGTTTAGATAATTAGCTCTTGAATTGTGTAAAAGCTGCTCTTAGGGTGGGCAATTTACTGGCGAGGGAGAGTCTGCAAAGATTTAACCCTGATATCCTTCAGCCTCTTGTCCACTTTTGCAAGCCATGCTTGGCCCTGACTGCGCCTGCAAACTGAGATGAAGGCTGTGTCCAACTCTGATTTCTGCTAGCACTTCTTACAGCTTCTCTGGTCCTCTACCTGGTATAAGTGCTACCTCAATGCTTTCTCTCTACCATAGCCCTGTAAAAACAGTTGCATAAACAGGCACCCCCCTAGAGCTGAAATAGAAAAGAAAGGTAAAGAAAGGCAAATAAGCGAAATATCCTGTGACAGGAGCTAGTAGACATACCCACAATATATGGACACAAGTCAGCACAGGTCTGGGATGCTACTACCTAGCAAGAAAAGATTCATGGAGTGGGATGAAGAAGAGTGGGGCACTGAGCAAGGCTCTGAATGGAGAATTGGACTCAAACCAACCTTCCTGGTGCGTGACTGAGCGGTGGGCATTTGTATGCAGAATGTGCTCTCTTCCTCTGCTCTATTATTTATCAGCCATGTCCAAACTCTCATCCTTTACCAAGCTTTATCCAAGATTTCCTTTCAAGTCCAGGGACATAGCCCACCATTTTTGTTCTGCTATACGTAAGTCTCTTCTCTCCTCTGCTTTTTCTGTACATAAGCATTTGAAACTCTCCACCGTTTCCTGGGGTTAATACTTGATGGGTAGTGCACATCTCCTAATGTCTTTCAGTCATGTAAGAAAAAAGCAAGCTGTTCCTTCGTGTTTAGTCACTGTGTGGTTTTCATATGTCTTGCTGGGTCTGTTGCTGCTTGCCAGAACTCAGGTATGTGTCAGCTGGATCACTTTTTACTGCACAAAAGCTGAGCACATCATGCAGCACATTTCCATAAATATTAATTTGAATGTTGATACAAATCTGAATCAGCTGTGTTTCAGTTCCTTTGGGTCACTTTGAGTGTTCATCGGCAGAAATAGATATGAATTTTAAGCAAATACTGAAAATAGCCTCCGGCTGTGATTTCTGAATTGCTAAATGTGTGTTCTTGCACCAAAAAGATGTCTCTAAGCCTCTAGCTGGGGTACAAAAAGTTCCCAGCAATCCAGCTTGAATTATGGATCTCAACTATTAGCAAGATATAGCTTCTAAACAACTTACTGGCTGTCCATCAAGTCATACAGGTAATAACATCGACATGCAAAAGCAAGACAGAACTTGGTGAAAAAATAAAACGTGTAAATTACTCATCCAGCTCCAGATAACACAAATAATCCATTACCTTTCTTTGAGTTGGGTATATTTCGTAGTCATGTAAAATGTTCATAGAAAAGCTCATAATTAATGAAATAAAACATTGCATGATTCAGTCAAAGGAGTGGAGCTAAGAAACACAATCTGTAGCACATATGTTTAGGTAACTTCTTGGGGTGGATAAATAAATTATTCTTTTATAAAGAAAACACCAACTGGAAAAGCAACTGTCAATGAAATTGGTGAGATTATTCACTGTCTTTCTGGAAAAAAAAGCATCTTGAACCAGATTATGGTGTCCCTTGCACTCAGTTTATACAAGTGAGAACAAAATTAGGCCCGTTCATTCTACCTTTAAAAAATTATTTCTTTCATTAGGACTAAATGCTGATAACAGCACGCTGGGTGAGTTAGGGATTTTTACCGTGTGGGTGAAAAGTTAAAAATGTGTAGTGACTATACGTGTCTGGATAACTATACCTAACCCCTTTCTTTAAAGTGTAGATTAATTTCAGAGAAGCAGAAGACAATACATCTTTGCAATGGAATGTAGCAATGTAAAAGTATGACGTAACTTCATCAGTTACTCTGATTGAATGATAAGTAAATCAAAAAGAAGTAGAACACCTCTAATTATATTCCAGGCAAGTCAACATGTACCTTGCCTGATTTCCTGCAAAGGAAACGGTATTGCCAGTGAAGGAATCTCTAGTTCCATGTACAGATCCTTCAACAAGCTAAAGAATAAAATAAAAGGTTACTTGTTTAAATTTCTAAACACAGACTTAGATACCTGGTTTTATTAACTTCTTTGTGAAATATCTTTGCTTGTATCTACTAATCTTTAAGTCTCTGCTTGCCTACAAAGAAAGGCAGGGTATGAAGCAAAACAAAAATAATCCTCTAACAGTGTTAAAAGTCTGATTGGTCTCACTTAAAGAATCAAAATAGTACTGTAAATCAGGAACTGACAGGTTCTGACATCAATTTACTCTGTAATTCTTAGAGAGCTACTTCCAAGTCCCAGCTTCCTCATGTGTTTAACTATTCCAGGGAAGTTCCAGGAGATTTTACTACTAATAAAATATGACTGATCTTGCACTGGAAATTAAGTGGCTATTTTATCTTTTCTTCACGCTACTTTGGAGATGATATATGTTAACTGTTACTGCCACTTCATATGATAAATACATTTACTTTGGAGGAATCATGAGAAGTCATGATGTCTCCCACCAGTGTGAATTAAGCCAGTTACTGTATTCCATATGTAGCTTTCCCAGCACAGGTTATACTGATTAAAGAGGAATCAAACCATTCCTATTTAGAGGTACCTTGCATAAAATTATTGATGGAGAGGAAGTGAGCTCTTAAGCATACTAAGGAAGTATGGTACTTTATCTTTCAGTGTCTGTGGCTCTGATGGCAAAAAACCAAGGACTTGCACATGCTGTTGACACTTTTCCCTTTCAGGTTGCTAATATTTCATACAGAGCTTTAAAATAAAAGAAGAATTAAAAAATGCTATAGGATCAAAGCAAACAGACTGGGTTATGAACCTAGATAAAAACATGGAGTCTAGAGACAATAAGGGGAAATTTTGTCTTATAATTTCAAGGATTTTTCTCATGGGAAAAGTAACACTTTGCTTTAATAAAAGAAAATAAATAGTTACAAGCACAACCCATTTGCTGTTTGATGTAACAATGTTATCTGCTCTCTGGGCTGTTTTTGTTTCTGTTCAAGGCATAAAATAATTATTGAAGAGGGCTGTTTCATCTCCGTAGAGTACAAAAGTCCTCTTGCTAATTGCCACATCAAATGACTACGAGTCCCCCAATGGAAACCTTCAAATGACTGTGAAAAAATTCAGGCCATCACTAAATGCTGGGCACTTTTTTTGTGTGTGTGATTTCCCATTGCAGATTAGGTTACTTGGGTGTGGGCTTATCACACAGGAAAGGCCTGGCTGCAGATTAGTTCTGCACCATTGCAGGTCTGTTATGCCAGCTTCATCCTTGACCAAATCGATGGCTAGCACCTTTATTGTATTTTTGTGATAGGAAAGAACACTGGACTGTCCAGGCAACAAAAGCAGCAGCAGAAGGCCTACTGTGTTTCTAAAGTGTTACTTCTCTACTTTTTGTCATGCACCAGTGACATGAGTGCCGGGTCCCAGACTTTAACCTCACACAGAGTCAGAAAAAAGCTGTCAGTCTCGGCTTGTTCAAAGACAATTCCTTTGTGAAGATCAGACTAAAGTGGCATGGTCCATATACTCACTAAAGCATGCCAAGGAGTCAGAAAGTCATAATCCGCCTTTGTGCTTATGGCCATTCACATTTTCCTCCATAGCTGGTGCCCAATTACCAGTGCTGTAATTTTTTCTATTGTTAGAAAGCCATAAGGGTTTAGCTACCACTTATCCAATCGGGGTCATGACCTGATGTATTTAGGCTTTGCAAATATAAGTAACAGTTCCCTTATCAGTGTCACCAGGACTCTTTAACACTTAGCAAGCAGAAAGATAAATATACTTGGCAGATACAATTTGATCCATTGCTAAGCCTTCCATTTTACCAATGACCCATGGCGCTCTGCCATTCAAGGGTATGTTAACTATTATAACCTTGTACCCTTCAGCGCTGGCTCAGAAACTGGCCAGTTTATGCTTACAGGAAGGACTTACCGATGACAGCCTGTCAACCCGATCTATAACACAAGGGTTTCCACTGGGAAACCAGTGACGATTCTGACCTTGCTTGTACTAGTTCTGCTTTGGCCCAGTTTTAGCAGAATTCCTCCTGACCTACACCAGGACAAGAACGGGGCTCTGTGTGAGGCCGATTCACTACTAGGAGGAAGCCAAAGCCAGCTGATTTCTCTGTTGCTATTATTAGAAGCATTGCTTTTTACTTCTTGACTTTCTTTGATTCATTGACTAACTTAAATATTGCTTTATGCTATTTTACAACTCAGATTTATCCTGAAAAGTTCTGATTACTTTCCTCTCTTCTTTCAGATCCTTTCTAAGACCTCTACCAGCCACAAGGTCTGCAAGAGATAGGACAAGGGCCTGGCTTCAGAAACTGGAGGGTGCAGATTCTCTCATACATCTACCGCTCTGGCAGGTATTGAAATAAGTACTCTTAGCAGGGTTATGTTTAACAGGCACATATTTAAGAAGCTAAAGATGCAGCATCAGATCTAGAGAATCATCTCTTTTAAGCAGAATAGGGCAAGAATTAAAGTGTGAACCACTAGTGTGAAAATCCTATAATAAAATGATTAAGACAGGCTGGAGCTTTCTGCTATCTTGAAAATGCATCTTGATTGACTAGAGGTCTGAGAGTTTGAAACATTCAGTTATTCCCTCTTCAACAGTAACTTGAGAAAACTATCCCTCATTTTTCTCAGAATGAAACTTCCAAACAATATTTTGCAATCTAAACGTAAAGGAACTGAAATGTGGTTCTTAGCAGAACAAATAGGTGTTGACTAGCCGGACTCCCTAGATTGCTTTGCAAATCTGTACCCAAGTCTTCCTTATTCTCATTGTAGAATTTCTTTGATCCTCACATTTAGGTTTTATTAATGTCACCATAAACTGCACGGATGGATGTATGGGAGGAATTAATGATTAAGATATTGTCCTATCTGTTTTCTGTCTTATGACACATTTGGCAACAAGGCAGCATTTTTGCTCATAAGTAAAACGCTGTGAAGACAACTCTGTCATTGTTGAGAGCTGACTAGTTCAGAGCCCACCCATAAGAATCTCTTCCCACTTAGAGCAATATGCACTGGAAGACACAACACTGAACGTTTTAGCGCAGCATGAGATGAAAAGAGTTTTGCAAGCAAAAGGGAGTAGAACATGATTTTCATATGCTCTCTAACAAATTTTTCTGCATTGCTGTGGAGCACTGACTGCTAATATGAACAAATTCAATAGAGTGCCATTGTCAACCACATTTGATTAGACATAAAGCAACACTGGAAAATACCAGAGCCAGTCCTTGCACTAACCATGGAGACTTTACACCTTAAGATGCCCTTTTAAAATTACAAAGACTTCATGAGCTCTTTTTATTTATTTCCATCATATGGACAATTTTTATGACCACTACAACCACCTTCTATTAGAGTATCCTCCTTCGTTAGGTTATAACATGCTTTAATTCTCTAAAGTGCTTAAATGCTAGTAAACTAATAGAAGAAAGAAGATAACTTCTTTCAGGGAAATTAGAAACAACTGAGTACTTACAGTGGAATCTTAACCAATCCAAAAGGATCGCTAAGACTCCTTATTCTTATTAAAACAACTTAGCCAGAATTAATGACTGAATAGCAGCAGCAGCTCATTCATGTATGCAATTAGGTTATGATTGGGTCAGCATTTCAGTCATGATTAAAGCACAGAGCGTAACTTCCCACTTAAATATGTATCTGTGCACATAGAGGATAGTTTGGCCTTTAGGCCCACGTCTGGAACGCAGAGGTGAACTTATACTCTCTAACAAGACAAGTTCCCCTATCCTTTCTCTCACGTATAAGTTAGAAGTTTTATCTGACTAAAAACTGTTAGGTCATTTTTATACTCCGAATAACAAGGAAAGATTGTGCTATGATCAGTACTTTCAGGATTATGAGTCTAACACTTTACCACTAATCATGCAGTGTCAGCACTATTAATTCTAAGGCAGAGTCCAGGAGACGGCTTATGTCTTTTTTGGGTGTTGAGAATTTCCTGGGCAAAATGAAGAAGGCAGAGGAAAAAATTTTACTTTGCATTTGCACAGCAATGTCAGTTCAGCCTGATGATACTTTTATCATTCATTAAGCACTGGTTTATCTCCCTGTTTTTGTAGAGGCTTGCTAAACATCCTGCATATTCTTGGACAAAGACACTCAGCTAACAAGGTCCTCTTCTTCTTGGAAAAACTGTCCATAGAGTCATGTGGTTAGCATCCCTAGTTAAAATCAGCAGAAAAGCATGCCCATTTGTTATATGGGTTCTCTAAGTTCGTATTGTTTCTCCCTCTGTCTACTCCTTTCCTTTTCTTTTAACACAGTCCATTCTTGAAAATCTGTAAGTGCTAAGTAAACATAATTTTTAATAATTCTTAACCCAAGAGACAGCAATGTAGTGCTGGACCTAGCCCTTGAAGTATGCAGCAGGAGTTTTGAAGAGTGAGCTGAATCCAGTCCACACCCAGAAGATACCCTAGTCCATGCTTTGATGATCCAATACAGACTTTGCAAGCATGTCTTTGCTGCTGGCCAGCTGAACTTCTAGATTCAAACTCTGTTAATCTAGTCCAAATTACAATGATATTATTATTATTGTTCAACTAAATCTCTAGTTTAATGTCCTTAGAGTTCATATCCTTTGGAAGTGCTTTATGGAATATTTCTTTTTAAGTGGCAGCTATATGGGACTTAAAGCAGACAATATATTTCAGGCTATCACTCTTCTCTGGAGCTGAGATGATCAGGAGAATAGGGACTTCTTTTTTTGTTTTTTAATGGTGTGTTAGGGCATGGAGTTTCCTGAACATTTAGCAAAGGGATGTCAGGGTGAAACATCTGCACATATTAAACCAGCAGTGAAATCCAACTCCTTTTCATCTTCAGTTATACAGCTCTTTGTGAAATTATTCCACAAGGCAATGTGTGAATAACTGCTAACTAATGTATGATCAATTCCATTTTAAGGTGGTACAAATGGGACTGCTTGCATAGTGCTGATGTAGGTGATGGAGCCAGCACTGAGAAAACAGTGTGTCATAAATTGATTCAGGTTAAATGGCCTGATTCTTAGCTAATTATTTTACAGTTCATTGACATTCAGCAAATGTGAGAACTGCAAACCTTGTAGCCACAAGGTGCCATGAGATAGCTGTAAACAGAAGGTCTTTGATGCGACAAATGGTATGTAGGGGCAGTTCCATACAGGCTTCCTAACACAAAGGCTCACTTACAGGGATACCGCCAAAATAAAAAATAAATCAAGCCATAACAGCTATTCTGATCCTGCCTGGAAAACTTACGTGGAAGAATCTGATGCAATGACCTTACCTTTCCTTCATCAGTTCCTTGTCTCTACTCTAGTTACAGTTTAGAAGATGTTTAGAGAGAGTGTAAAAAAAAATCAATCCATAATTTATATCAGTATAAAAGTAAAGCACTTCTGGGAACAGACATTGTAATCAAATATCACTTTGTAATTAAAAAGAAATATTAGAAGCCTTCAAAAGTCTTGCAGAAACAAGAATACAGTTAAAATAGTACAACATGTTTACAAATACCCTTCATTCTCCTTTAGCAGCAGGCAGGGTGTCCTAATTGATAGTACACTCAAATAGGGTGGAGTTGGGGACTGAAAAAAATAGTTGATTTTAATTGGGTTTTAAATTAACAAGTAAGATGTGTTAATTTACATGACCAGCTCTGATCTTTTTTGGTGTTTGTTCTTCATTGTTTTCCCATTAAAAAAAGGCTGTTTCTTCAATAAGTGACAAAGCTTCCTTCTCCTTTTTGTTTACCAGAAAGTTTCCCTGTGCCTGCTCATATTTATTTCAGAGTTTGCTTTGCCTAGTGTGTATTACTCATGCATTACTCAGATCTATCAAGCTGCATTTAGATGAGAATTTGAAACTAAACTAAACGTACAAAACAATATTTTACCAAAATAATGCTGCCCTAAATACACATAAGAACAAGATGTGGTTTTACCAAGACAGGGCGTTGACAGATTTCTTAGATAAAGAAATATTTTATCTGTATGTTTTAAACTTAATTGATTGGCTTTTGATCACTACAGATCAGAATTTGAGATTTATTATGTACTATCTCTCACAGTCTGACTTTATTCATGAACTGGGAGGGGAAGACAAACTTCCTTGCCTTCCCAGACCCTGAGGAGCTTCTGAAGTTAGAATCAACTAGTCGTTGTACCAGACCAACCAAATAGACATAAATGAAAAAGTTTAATAGTGCAACAAACTCTGTTTAAAGAAGCTCACCGAGCAACCAGTTAAATGTTTTGGCTTTTGTTGAAAAGGTCAGCAGAACTAATTCACTGTTGCCAGAGAAGCTGACAAAATATCACGCTGCTGGTCACTGATTAGAGGGCCTGACTATGGTGATTCAAAAACATCGAGGCCCATTTATCTTATTTTTATCAAAGTCCAGGGCAATCCCAAGAATTCTATATCCTTCCCTTTCCATCCCCCTCCCAAGCTGGAACAGCTCAAGATTATTTTGTGATCTGGTTTAGGACATCCCTAGGATCAAGCATCTGGTATAGGAAATTTATCAATTGTAAGCACTTAAAAAACCTTCAAGCATTAAGTAATTGATTCACTGTTAGTGATTTCAAAATGTCAGTCAGACACTGTTTTTCTAGGACCACTGAGGCTCTGAAGCCAGGGCTGCTCCTGCTCTTTGGGGCATAGATGATCGATCCTCCAGAGAGCTTAGCTTTGAGTTCTCCCATCTATATTCACATTCTCATCAATGTGGTTACTCGTGCCTTGCACTCAGAGCAGAAAGGAAGGTAAAAATATTATGTTAAATTGCCAAGGGTAATCAGCATTCATTCAAGTATATTATTGGGAAAAAAATGACACATTTTGCCACACTGATTAGGGCAGCAAGAGATATCCACATGAAATGGGATTTGTTGAGGAAAAAACAGACATTTCTTATACAATTTCACATGTCAAAACCCACTAGGACTTGCAAATTCAAAATTTTCCCAGATTAGAGAAAAAATGTGATTTCTCCTAGAAAATGTACCTACAAATCTTAAAATAATATAAAACACATTTCGAAATAATGTTCCAAGTTAAACACAATTTTAAACTTAGTTTTTATTTTCAAAATTATATAATAGAATTTATATTTTTTATTACTTCTTTCGCAATTATTTTTAATATCCTATTTGTCTTATTTCTCCTTTTTTCCCCCTCTATTTTTCCTTGCTGGAAAATGGTGAAGTATGAGAAAGAAGGAGAAATTACTTACTTTAAAGAGCAAAAATTTCTGAAAAACTGAACACATCTTTACAGAGTTCTCAGCACTACCTTCTCAACAAAACCCCAAAATGGTGAAAGAAATTTGGAAAGCATAGAAAGAAACTTACTTTCCTCTGTTCCTGATTTCAGTTTCCTAATCTGTTTTGTGGGAAATCTACTTGGACTGAACAGTGTTGCAATTTTATTTGTTCAACCCATTTAGTCAAAAATATTTTTATTTAACTTGGCAAATTATAATTCCCAACTAATAAAATAAAGGCAGCTGGGCTAGACATGTGTGTGCTGATTCAACTCCTAGCTTTGCCCATGGATAAATATTTCAAAGGCTCTTGTGTTCAAGTGCTTAATTTAAATTAACTTTCTGAGAAATTAGACGTGTAATGGTATCAACACAGAGGGTCAGTTAATTCAAATCATCTTTGATTTCCAGTTTCAAAATGTTCATCATAGTAGGTACACCATACAATTGTTCAGTTCAGTATTGCCAAGCACGTGACAGCATAATTTCTGTCTACAGGGAATGTCATGCTATTTAAGCTATTCATCTTTCCTACGCTGGTATGGAATATTGCTTTCTATTTTGCATCTGCCCAAGTAACTCTACTTTACTTATAAGGCCTGTTCATCAGAGACACATGCTCATGACTTTTATGCAGCATCTTTTCGTCATTCATCATGATATTTTGTGAAAAAAAAAAGACACAAAACAAACAACATAAAAAAAAACCTGGAATAAGAATTCCTTCTTTTTTATTAAGAAATCACCCTCTCACCATTTTCTTACCTCCTTTTAAAGACACAGTCCCCTTGATTAGCAATAAACAGATGTTTGGTAATCATAGATCAATGTTACTTGCTAGTCCTATGCCAGTTGGCCAAAAAAACCTAAGACTAATGTTTGAAGCAGAGAAGCAAGCCATAAAAATGAGTAAATTAACGTTTAGTACAGACTTAATAACCTTCTTGCAAGATGAATATTTGTTCCCAAAGGTCACGAGTCAGTAGAAAACCGATTTCAAACTGTTATTTTGAAGTGAGGTTTAAGTAGAGTTTAAGAACAGATAACGAAGACTGAGAATTCAGTCTTGCTCTTGATCCCTTCAGTGGTGCACAGGTCTCACTGAATTTGTTTTCTCAGTCTACTGGCAAGAATTTGGCATAGGAGTCCAGCCATCAATCACTAGAGTTTCTTCAGTTTAGATATAAATAGCTTAGGTGAAGGTTTAGGGTTGTTTATAAAGAATCCACAAAATCTTTTTTTAATCTGTTACTGACAGATGGAAATACCACAGCATGTTTTCAGGCCAAATTCAATGCATGTTGCTCGAGACAGCTTGGAGTATGAAGTGCCAGCTAGCTGGTCAAAATACAGGAAAACAGCACTTTTCATTAAATTCTTCAATCCTGATATGGGAAGAAAGGTGGTTGGAGGCCTGGAGTGCCATCCTCAAACACCAGAGCACTGAGCTAGGTCTCCCTTGGCAAATGCCTTGTGTAACTCTACAAAATACGCAATGTTTCTGTGCCTCAGCTTCTAAATTATTTCTAAAATTAAACATCATTCCCTTTTGTCCACTTCTTTATCTTTGTTTGCAGGGAAGTTCTTCAGAGCAAGAAGCTCTATTATGTGTACATGTGTAGTGGGTTGACCCTGGCCAGCAGCCAGCTGCCTACCCAGCCGCTCTCCCACTCCCCCTCCTCAGGGACGCAGAGCAAGGGGAGAAAATGCGATGAAAAACCTTGCAGATTGAAATAAAAATAGGGAAACTGCTTACCCTTTCCCAGGCTCAGCTCCACTCCTTCACTCCTGATGCCTCCGCCAGGGCACGGGGGCTGTGGTCAGTCCATAACAGCTCCTCTCTGCCGCTCCTTCTCCTCACACTTTTCCCTGGCTCCACTGTGCTCTCTCCGTGGGCTGCAAGGGAATCCCTGCTCCAGTACCTGCAGCACCGCTTCCTCCTCCTCCTTCTTCTTCTCTGATCTGGGTGCTCGCAGGGCTGTTTCTCGCTTTTTTCCCCTTCTCCTCTGCCTGTCGGGCATTTTATGCCCTTTCTTAAACACTCCTTCCCTGAGGTGCCACCAGCCTGGCTGAGGGGCCACTGGAACCGGCTGAAACCGGCTGAACCCAGCTGTGTCCTGCACAGGGCAGCCCCGGCCTCTCCTCACAGAGGCACCCGGCAGCCCCTGCTGCCAGCACCTTGCCAGAGACACACCACACGACATCTTTTGACGTTATGTGGCAGAGGTAACTCCCACGGTGGCCATTATCACCGAAGGGTGGGCAGCAAACAGGGAGCTATGCTCTCAAAGCGTGGCCCGCAGCCCCTCAGGTTGTCACTCATCGAACAGGAGCTGTGCAACTCGGTGAAGAGCTAAGGATGGCATCACTAGCCTAGTAAGTAATCTTACTGTGAGACAGTTGATTTTGATTAGTCTATCAATGCGCTTAGTTGCTCCTAAGACAGCTTTAAGGGATACCTGATACAACATGGAGTCAGGTTTGGAGTTTTTCCAGGACAGCGACAGCTCAGAGGTGCCCGGCGTTCACGCTGGAGATCACAGCAAAGCAAAAAGCCACACAAGCTCCTGGGGCCTGGGCATGTCCGCCAGGATGGCCGTCGGTCCCAGAGGCTGGGACATGCCGTGGGCCTGGGCAGAGTTGGCCCCACAGCGCAACAGGGAGGCCTGGCCAAGGAACCTTCCTGTCATGCGTGAGCATGCCACCGAAACTCGATTTCAGAAAACCCATTTCTATCTTCGCATACCGTGTTTCAGCAAAATGTCGCACTATGCTAAAAGACTGGCTGAAAATAAAAATCCAAGTCCTACCCAGTGTTAACCTCCATTGATTTTATCGGCAAAAGCAGGGTATTTCGTGCTCCTACTAACACAGATGAATATTACGTCATTGCTGTTGGTATGCCGCTTGTTCTCATGGAAGGCAGCAGGCTGCTAGACAATACCAGTATTTCCAGCCTCAGATATTCAGCTGATACAAATTTGTCCCCAGCTACTGCTTTTCAATGGCAAATGTAGATACCTTTATGTTTGCATTTTGACCTCTGAGCCTTCCTGAATCTTTTTCCAAGCTCTTCTCTCCAAACACATGGTCAAGAAACTCACTTTTCAAAAGTCAGAAGAGCTGAGTTTCTTATGAGAGTCTGACCCACGCCAGAATAGAAACCTCAATTTATGAAAAATAGTATTTCAACTGTCATGCTGGCTGATGTCCTCTGCTTTTACAACAGAACAATAGAAAATCAATTACACTGGCACCCCCCCGCCTCACAGGGTGAGACTGTGTAAGCTTTCTCAACAGACATGGCAGATGTTTGTTAAAGACCAATTTCTGAAGCCTGGTTCTTTAGGTAGAGAAATTAGGCGTCTTTTCATAAATATAATGTCTTCATTTCCTCAGCTACAAATCACAAACCATTCCACAGTTCCATGAGTGGTAGGCTTTATCACTGAGACATCTGCTAAATGCTGGACTAAAAATCACTAATTCTTGGCGTATGGGCCACCAAGCAGTCCACAGATGGTGACACTTGCCGACAACCTCAGCAAATCAACACTGCATAGAGTTAAAAATGTTTGTCCCATTCCCTTCCCCACCATACCATGCTTCTCTGTCCTTAATTTTTACATCCAGAGGAAAATCTAGTATTTGGTATTAGGACTCACTTTTGTAAAGGATTTTAGCAGCCCACATTTTTAGAGATGTAGTTGCCCAGATCAGGGAAAAACTTATTTTCTGAATGCCTAATACATATTAAAAGGCTGATAATAGGACAGGATAGCTCCAAGAATGTTATATAACTTACAGAGTGTCTATTAAAAAAGAAGAGACTTTGCCATTTAAAAAAATAGAAGCCTGTGAGATTCCCACCATCTGGATGGAGTCTTTTTTCTTCCCAGATGAATTAGTTGTCAGGGGAGGAATTATTTTAGGCATCAAGTAACCCCTGATTGTGAGTGACAGACTAACACAAGAGCAGATGCAAGGTTACTGCTGCCTATCCATTATGTGGAAAGGAGACCCATGCATGTCCTACTTACCGTGCATACTGACTTGGGTTATTAAAAGAGTAACTAGAGGTGGGTCAGACCCAGAAGATAGCTCATAGTACTCACAACAGATGTTCTTTCACAAGAGAGAAAGCAAATACTGGATACTTTCTGGGGATGCTATAGAGGATGGGGTCTTCACTGCTTACAGCAACTCACTCGTTCAGATTTTCAACAGAAGCACAAACCCAACTTTTTCACTCAAACAACAATTACTTTGACAAACTTTCTTAGGGTCTGAGTTCTGCAGAAATCATGTCCTGGTATAACACTCTTATTTGCAAGAATGCTGTGCACAACAGCATCTTGATGAATTCAGATAAATTGAGCAACTGGCAACATTTTATATGCATCTTAAGATAAAAATCAGTTTTCACCATCTCCTATTTCAGCTAATGGAAATGTCTTTCTTTACATAAATATGGATATCTATAAATCCCCTTGTCCTTGCAGGCAGTACAAGTCCATTATGGGAACCTTTGGTAGTATCTACTCATCAATGTTATATTTATAAGTTTATGTAATATAAGCTATAGCATGATACACAATAAAAGAGGCATTGTTATAGTAGAAGTGTATGAAATGCTGTCTAGAAATTTTTGTGCCACCTGATTTCTGTATAAATTCAAAACTCCAACCCTGTCCATCCAAATCTTTAGCAAGACTTCTGAATTTAGGAGAATATCTGGATTAGCCTCACATCTGAACAATTTTTTTGATTTAGTGGACCCAAAGTCAGCTTGAGTTGGTCTGAGTCTGAAAATTCAGAAGTGAAGTGGTGGGCTGTGAAACATTTTGCAATCTGAAAGGCAAATAATGTCTGCAGTCAATAAACACCACAAGCCACAACTCAGCATTTTTCAAATCTAGTATAAAGTGAGGAGATGGTCAAAACAAACAGTAGTACATGAAGTAAATGTGTGCTAAATGTTGTTGAGATCTGATCATTTTCTCTTTAGAGAACAGGATGAAACAGAAGAGGACTGTGGACAGTGCTAGCTGTAAAGAAAGACATAAAAAACAGTGCCATCTTGTGGTAAGTAAAATGCTTTGATAAGAGAAAATCAATTTTTCACACATACTGAAAAATCTAGATGTTAGAATAAAGCTATTTAGAACTTGAGGCCATCACTTTTCTGCTCCTCTGGGTTGGTTTCTTTGACGAGCTCATAAATGCTGCTGTTAGAAAAACAGAAAGCTATAAAAAACATCTGTTTCCACCAACAAGAAATGAAGAGTAACTACCTTAAGTTTAAACAAATATATTCACGTCTAACTCCTCGTTGTGTTGTCTTATTTAACATTAATCACAGAAATTCGAATTACTGAGGCAGAAAGTGATTAATACTTATGCCCAATATCTCACTGCTGAAATGCCGTAAAGCTGAAACTGCAGCTCAGGACACCTGTGCAGCAGTAAGACAGGGTCACCTCTGTGGAAGACCACGTGGAAGAAACAAGGTGTATTTTCTGTGAACAGACTCTCTGAAGTTGTGCAGTCTGTTCAGGCAAGCATGTGCTGTTGGGAATGGAGTTGAGAGTACCAGAACAAGAACTTATCAGTGCCTTGCTTTAATTACTGATACCACAGTATGACTAAAAATAAACCTAAAGCTTTATCAGGTAGAGTGACTTTGGCAAGATATTTCTCAAGCCTGACTAAGACTACTGAAATCAGTAGGATCTTTTGTATTTGACCTAAAGGGAACAGGACTTCAACCTAGGGTACACATACTTCTAACATTATCCAACATTTTCTCTCTTGCTCCATGAGTTTTTTTCTTAAATCATGTGATCTGTTTACCAGTGCAGGTAGTAGTAATAAGCTTGATAATTATTTTAGGAGCCATGAACTGTCTGGTACAGTATCTCCCAGTGACTAATAAATAACTCTGAAGTTACTCCATTAATTTGTTCCTCTTGATTACTTTTGAGATAAGAAAAAAATTCTACATGGTGTTTTATTAAAAATTGCTTTCAAATACCTGTAAAGAAAACCTTTCAAATTTCTTGAGATTTTCCAACTTTATCTATTGGCAATAAAAGAATGATGAGAAGAAGGATGTATTTTATGGAATTTTCCAAAATTCTAATTAAGATTTTTCAGAAATTGTCAAAATTAGCCTTAACGTTAACATAATTAATTCGTGGTCTTCATCCAAAGGTATTAGAACTGAAAGAATTGCATGTCTTTATCTGAAGTATGTTATCATAAGCAATAAACATAACTCTCTACCATAAATGTTAGGCCTGCAACATTCTGAATGTTGCCAAGAGGAAAGAAGAACATCTTTTACATCAGGAAGAAATACGAGTAACTTCTGGCCAAACCATAAGTAACCTTATTCCCATTCAGTTTCAAGTCTTGTATATACAAACATTGATTTTATAATACAATTGAAACAAATATCTTTCCTTTTTTATAACAACACCTGTTCAAAAATAGCAGTCTATCGTTTTTACTTGACTAGTTCTTTGCTACTGAAGAGCCTGGCAGCACATACATTCAACATCTGTCAAGGCATGTCCATGGTTTCCTAAATTCAGGCACTTGAAAATTGAAGTTTCCAAAATTATGATTTCTTTCTGAAAATGAAGGTCAAAATATTTGTTTTCTTTCATTGTTATTCTACATACAAAACCAAAGTTACACTTCTGATTTTTTTTATTGTGGGTGATTGGGAAAAAGAAAAAAAACAGTTTAATGTAATTTAGGAAATACGATGCTTATATATTTTCCTGCAGCAGGCTTTTGCAGAGCATAGTTCTTTGATACTTACTGTAGCTAGTGAAAAGCAACAAGTTGCAATTACAGACCTCTATAAAAGTCATTGAACACTAATGCTTTGACTAGTCGGTGGAAGAACGTTTGAGCCTCACAAGCACTAATACTTTGTATGTTAAGAATAAGGTTTACTGAATTTGACAAAGTGTGTTGAAGTCTACTAGCACCCGAACTGGCACTTCATCACTCTTTGAAAGAGTGCTCAGATTATCACAGTAACAACTGTTCAAGTGCGGGAAGGAAGACTGCAAGTCTCCCTACTGTCCCTTTCTACATACTGTCTTATCTGATTGAATAAAATCTAGCTATTTGCTGGAGTAAGTGCAGGGGCTATACTCCTAATTACCTCCATACCAATCTCCATGAGTCAGCATGTGATCTCAGGGTGTACAAAACACAAAATGCAGAAGTGAAGAATACATTGAGCTAGCACAGTGCTCATTGGCTACCGATCTTTATTCAACAAACGTTTCCCAAGTACATGGAAGTGTTTCAGAAGGGTGAAGAGCAACTTGGCTGGTTCAATCTGGATTTCAGCGGAAGGTGTTATTGTACCATCTGGAGGATGTAGTAACTGATGTAATAATCTACTGCATAAAAATGTACTTGTGTACCTCTAAAAGTAAGCCCAACTTCTTAGGTGGTGCGATGTTGGTATATAGTATTTCTGTCAAAAATGATTCACACCTTAAGCTGTTCCTCCTCTCAGCTCTCTGATGTATGTTGAATGTGTCTTATATCATTCAGCCATATCAAAATATTATAACGGACTGCTAGAGTAACTAAGTTCAACTACTCCATTGTAACACAGTTGCCTTTTTTTTTGTTAGAAACATGATAGTATTTCCCAAATGGCTAAAATAAGCCCTATTTTTCTCGAAGTACTTCCCCAATGACTGAAATAAGTAGATGCTGTGTTGTTTGCTGGTGGGAATAAAACCGCACAATAAGACACAGAGTTCAGCTGAAAGAGCATCAGGCTGCTGCTCTTCCAAAATACCAGAAATGAATCATTATTTTATTATTTCCAGTCTTTGTGTGGAAAATATTCCCCTAGCCTAAAACACAGCAGAGGAATTTATTCTAGACCTTGATGGGTATTTATTCACTGACACTGAGAAATACTTGATCATAACATCAGTGGAGGAACTGATGTTAGATTGTGACCACAGCAGGTATGCGTATGAGTATATTACCGGTGTACACAGGCCAATGCACAGATTAAGAGCATTTTAGTCACCTTTAGGTCATAATTGTCCAGAAGGTGGTGTTATGAGTCACAGGAACTGCAAGTTTCTTAGGAAAACTTAAGTGACCTGAATGTTAGAAGTAGTTCTAGGCTTTAGGGAAGAAGGAGGACTACCTGGTTGAACTTTAAAATGTAGAACTGTTTGATTAACAATTAGAATTTATTTATGTGACACAATGTGCCCAGTTAATAATGGAGGTGGAGTGAGTCACAAATCAACACAAACTCATAGTCTGCTATTTTTTGTTTGCTTGCTTTTAAGACTGAGATTCTACCACAAACCCATATACAAAGCATGAAATATATCTTTGTCACCTCTGAACTACTTAATCTTATTTTTGTTTCTCAAAATGGAAAACAAACCTGAGAGAAATGTTTAAAGTTAGGATTGTCCAAATCTAGGAATGTGTTCCAATAAAGTCTCTTGTAAGAAATGCCAGGATCTGCAAATATAGTACAAAATCATTAGAAACAACTGGGGTTTTGCCTTCTTAATGTATCAGTCTAGGAAGAGGTGAGAGATGCATGGGAAGAAAGCGAACACATGAGCTCTCATTGCAGGTGAAAACAGACTACGGCTTCTCTAACTTGCATTTGGAAGCTGATGTCCATAAGGCACTGTTCTGCTGGCTACAGCTGCCAGATCACATCACACTTAGGCTCCAATCCCATTTTATAGCTGTAACAAGCATTGGTCACGTGGTCAGCAGCCTCACAGAAGATTTGCATGTCACTGCTGTATTAAACATGTCCAAAGAGGTTGAGGATCAGTGACAAAGGCTGTGGAAGGACCAGTCTTCTTGTAGCAGCATTTTCATACAGAAATGAAGTATTGGAGCGATGGGTAAGTGAATGGAAGACCTCGATTAGAGTTTTTCCTGTTTGAGGGATACAGTAACCCCTGCAATTTGTTCTATATGCTCTCTCTTTTCCATTATAATTGTTCTATGCTTCAGAAAAGACTTCAAGAATCGCTAAGCCAGGGAAACTGCATTTGTATGGTTGCTTTCTGTAGTAAGTAGACAAAAGGAGAGCCCTGAAATCTGTCTCTTCCTTTGCCTATTTTGCATTAACCAGACCAGTGTGTAAAACACACTGGTCATTTGTGGAGTATACACCAGAATCCAAATTTTTCACACTCTGGATAAGTTCCTGAATCATTATCTGACAGTAGGAGACATCAGTTCTTACCCTGTGAATTTTGAATTCTTTCCTGAATGATGGCACAGCTTCACCCTTTGGTCTGGGTAGCTAGGGTACGTTACCTGCAAGTCAGAGATGTGGGGCTGATCACTCCTAGGAGCACACAAAAGCTGAAGCTAGGCTTCTTGCATCCAGGATGCTTGTCCCAATCCCATGTCTATGATGATGCGTAACTCTTTCTCCTTTTCAGAAGGCTGAGAAATCTTCTGTTTCTTTCCAAAGAACCCTTGCAGCCAGTTATTCAGAATTTCTTGACTTTCATTCTGTTCTGGAATGCAGAAAAGTGAGGTTCTCCCCAGAGGGATTTGTAGTTGCTGCTGACAAGCTGAATTCAGCAACAGAGACTCTTCAGATGCATGTGCTGACTTCTAAAGCCAATTCGTAACACAAGAGGAACGTGGGCCTCATGAATAAGCCTCATGCGTGGACCTTCAAGTCCACCAATTAGTTAATCTGGAAATATTACACCAGTCAAATTTAAACAATGGCTATTTTTTGAGCATAAGCCTGTAGGCCAAAGAGCATAAACCAGTTAAAGATGTGCAGCAAAAGTTTGTGAGCTTTTAAGTGCTGTTGCTGCGCATGTGTTATTATAGACATGCGGCCAGATATATAATAGACACATTTCTTATCCCTGAATGTTGCAAGACCAGAAACAAGGTAGAACCTACTGTAAGAAAAGTAAACAAAAAGACGGCCTTTTATGCAGGTAAGGAGTTCAGAGTTACATGGGTGTTATTCCTTAATTGCTTTAGCTGGAACATGAGTTACCCAGTCACTGTGCTTGCTTAGGCATGCCTTTTTTTCCCTGTTAAGAAGTAGCAAATTCATATTGCCAACTTCCTGCTCATTAAAAGAGAAATTCCAACAGGTAAGTCAGTAACAGAAAGAAAGGATTTTATTAAAAACAGAATAATGGATAAAATAACCATTCATCAATTATAAACTTCTAATTGTAGGGTTTATCTCCCCTTTGCCTTTCACCACCTGTTACAGGTTTGACTGTTTATCGTAATTATCTTGTTTATTACTGGTATCTTAGATGAGTAATACGTGACAGGGCATCTTCCAGGGGTACAATACAGAGAAACTGTGTGAGCAACCATTTATTGGGATTAATGAATGCAAGACCAGTAATAGTTCTATGGGAGTGTAGCAGCAGTGTTGGAAATAGTCATGAAGAGAAGGACATCTGAGACAATGATTGGATTAAAAATAAAAAATTGACCACTTGTAAATGTACATCCACATGTTTGGCTAAACTTGACATGCCTCTTAACCCCTCTCTCCCCTAGGTATATGTGTCTTGCTTCTTGTAAACTCAGTATCAAACCCAGTGCAACAGCATTTCTGTTCCTCTGAATTTGCTTGAAATGTAGCAATTAATAGCTAGCAAAAAAATTCCAAACTTGATAGAGTAGTAGTTTAACCAATCCAGGTAGTGAAGCTTCCAAAGAACATCGGTCTGGTTTGTTTTTGCAGATGTTTCTTAGGCAAAAAAAAATGGACTTTGAGGAATACCAGCTAACATGAACGAAGCAGAAATCCATCTTGTTCCTCACACACCTACATTGCTAAAAGAGGAAGTTTTAAGTTTCAACTTGGAAAAAGCCTTCTGGAGAAAGGCAACATTTACCTGACAAACTCAGCCAGGGATGGGGATTGAAATGCAGTTCCAGCAGCACTCTCAGCTTCCTTTTACACATATACATCCACCAATTTAGGGAAAATGCTGAGTGCCTTCAGCATATTATGGATTGGGTCCCTAGCACCTGTGAATGTCTGTGTTGGTTAGACGGTATGACAGTGGGTTTTTGCTGTGGTCAGGGATGGCAGAAGACCATTCAAGAGTTTCCTTTTCACCCTGTGTATAACTTGACTAGCTTGAATCTTTAATAAGCAAATTGGGAATCCTACACTAATTAAAAAAAATCTCAAATCTTAAATTAGCTGATGACAGTCACACCAAAGCAACAGTGATTTCAGTAATCCAGACTGTTACTTAGGGAAAGTAAATCCTTCTAAATGTGTGTGGCCTATTATGTGATAATTTTTTTATGATCAAATGTTTTCCTTTTCTTCCTCTGTAAATTCTTAAATAATTCTGTAGAATTAGTCATAGGCAGCTACCCGATTACACATGTACAGTGGTTATAAATTTAAATCACAAGTGACATCTGATGGGAACTGAGTGCTTCCTTCCATGAAGGCTTCCTTGGAAAACCTAGGTTTTGTCTATAAAAACGGGATTTCCAGTACTTTGCAAAGATATATACATAACATATACAAGTTTTCTTTAAAAAAATAAACTAAAATGATACATTAAAAAAGCCTATGATTTGAAATATCTGCCACAGGATGTTTCAGAAGAGTTTCTCAAAATAGAAAAGAAGCT
Source organism: Cariama cristata (assembly GCF_000690535.1). Lineage (NCBI taxonomy): Eukaryota > Metazoa > Chordata > Aves > Cariamiformes > Cariamidae > Cariama > Cariama cristata. The sequence continues at coordinate 29,001 of NW_009619504.1, forward strand.
AGTGTCTGAGACATGATATTCATTCACAGTCCAGATTGCTGTTCACTTTGGGTGTATGGATGGTGGAGTGAATAGCTGTTTCCATTCTCTAACAGCCAGACTTTCAGGCTGAGAAGTTCTCAGGGACTTTTGAATAGACTCAGGGCAGAAGTACATGAAAGTGTATTTAGAGTGCATGAGGAACTGGTATCTTGGCATAACACTAAAGTGGAGCACCAGTATAGCACAATTTGTGGAAAGGCCTCAAAAATACTAGCATTTTCTTACTGCAATTGTTTCATTCTCTTTTGCTCTAGGCACCTTTCTTTGCAATCTAAACAAAACTGCCAGGGATTAGGTTGAACCAACTAGCTGCTAATATTTTAATCCTTTTGCAGCTCATTGACCATAGCTGAACTAAGCACTGGTCAAGTGCCATATCACTAGTTCAATGGAATTCAGACTTTGGCACTCTGAAAAAGGCAACAGATGTGCTTTAATGATTATCTAATAACTTGTATTTTTTCTTTCAGTTTGCTGTGCTAATGAAATCTAATCTCATTGACCCAACAGACAAAACTGTAACAGTAAAAGAACATTAATGACAAGACAAAGGACCTGAACAATACCACACTTTGGCAAAAGTCCAGAAATCAAAGTGCTGCAAAATGTACTGGGAGTAACAGACAGGTTGACTTCCATTCCACGAGCAGTTAAAAAAATTAACTATACAATCTGTGAATTAACTACAGGAATATGAATTCAACATGCCTTCAAATAAACATCCTGAAATATCACTGCTTTTCCTGGGATGGGGATAAACCAGAGTAAAAATTCTATTAGGAATCAGTAAAAATTCCAGATGTCCAGATCCAAAATGTCAAGTTTAACCCTTGACTGTTTCATTAAAGTCAGTGGAGGTGCATAAAAGATTGATTCAGTTTATGATGTCCAATTTTATATATAAAATTAAAATACTGCAGGCAGCAATGCAGATTAAGATTATTTGCTTGAGGTTTTCACTTCCTGTTCAATGACTGTCAGATTATGTACCGAGCTCTCTAGAAAAGAGATTAACAAAATGGCACTTAACTAAAACTGGGACTGCTGTTTAAGGCATAAAAGTCAGGATTTCCAACTCAAGTGGACTTAAAATTTGTTATCGTCTGTCAAATGCATCTGGATGTTGTGGCAGCTGGCTTCACTGTTCGTTATCAATCTCACTGCGAGGACTGCTGCTCAGATGCACTGATTGGGAACAAGTGCTGAACTCCTATTGATCTCTCCTGGGATTTTAATGGGAGTGAAATATCTGGATGCTTATGTGGACCTGGTGCAAACTTTTTAAATACCAGAATTTGTCTGGAAATCTTTGCAGCAGCATATACAACTGTAAAACAAACAAAAATTGTCCCTTAGCTTGTGCTGTCACTGCTATACTAGTCCTTGTGCTATACAGTAAAAGTCTTGTTTATGAAAAGCTTAAAGAGAGCTTTAAAAGAGAGAACAGAAACAGTTCTCTAAAAGACAACTTTCAATTAAGGGCTATATGGCTGATATTTATAATATATTCTTTTATTATTCTTTTTAGTTGTAATATTTGTCTCAAAATGTTGCCCTAAATGACTGTGGAGCTGATCTGTTCCTTCAGTGATTCCTGGCTTAGTTTAGCAATAATACTGCGGTTGTATAATTGTATTGCTAAACAAGATGATGAAATGTTTTCTTCAGCCTTATGTGGCTAAAGTGACTTAATCATGATGGATTGTATGGCATTAAGCAATAACAGCAACCTGAGAATCAAATCTAAGCACATGTATCTCGGCTTAAGGATTGGAGGCCCTATCTGAATCAAAAAAATTCTTTGAGTCTATTGATCTGCAGGGCTTATGGTCTGTGCGTATACTTCCATGGAGGGCCATTTTCCTAGTGATCCCTCCTTCCTGGCTGTATTTCTTTTGCCTTTCCAGGTTGAATTTGATCTAGCTATCTCTGTCTGGAAAAGACGCTTATGTAGGCATTGCGATATCCTATTTATATCGCTGGTGACATTAGTGGCAAAAGGGACACATTAGTGGCATCACAAATGAGTTGTCAGATGTTGAGGCCATGACTTCTTTCTATCTCTCCAGATGACAGCAAGTAAATATTTTGAGGTAGGGGACTTAGATAGAAGTCTTTGATCTTCATATGTGCCCTGCAGAAGCTTCCGGACTCGGGGAGAGATGAGCAGACATCGGTCACGCTAATATACAGCTGTCAGAGGAAGCCATGCCATCTATAATTGGCAGCACCTTTCTTCTTTGATTGCTGAAATTTGGCGAAGAATCTGAAAATTATCATTCTGTCTTCTGCAGGCTTCAAACCTGTGAAAGGGATAGGGGAATTAAACTTACTGGCATCTCTGAGCATTTTTATTGACTGTGTGGTTGTCAAAGGGGACTGACCGAAAGATCAGAGATGACCTGATTGACCAGATGTAGGTTGTTTTAGTTTTAGCTTCTGTGAATCCTATGTGCTTTTGGAGTCACCAGAGATAAGAGGAGGAAAACATACAGGAGGGAAATGACCTACCTTGTTGGACAAAACAATCACTCTTGCAGGAAGTTTTGTTGATGTGAAGGTAGAAACCTTTAACCCCATTCAGCAAGGTTTTGGCCCATGGAATTTAATGAAAATCCTGAGTCGCTAACCAAAGAGGTAGGAAACCTCAGTGACAACTGCTGCAAATGAAGTTGTATGTTCCTCTTTCCATATTTCCAAGTGACAAATGCAGCTTCCCAGGTACCCTGTAATCAATCAGTGAGAGACTGTTCAGGGAAAGGCTCTGACCCAGAGGGCTGTGAGTACAGCCACACTACTAGAAATGCACAATAGTTCTGCTGGCCAAGGACTAATTGAGCTGTGGAATTCAGCTCCAGGTTAAGAGTGGGGATGACTTGTTCAGATCTTGGTTTTATTAGTGGCCTGCAATGCATGTGAACTTTGGCAAATAATTTCACCTCTGAAAGTATCCATTCCCCAAGTTGTGAAATTGAAGTGCTTCCCTGCTTTGTAGAGTTCCTTGTTGAACTTTATTTAGGTAAGCATCTAACATATCCAGAATTTATATCAAAATAGATATGAACAGGCATATCAATCTTCTTTAACTAGCTCCATACTCTCTGTGTGGCTTAAGCTTCTTTCATCAGCTAGCAGTGGGCAGGCAGCTCCAGACATTAGAGCAGGCATGAGGCTTTTTAAATTCCATTGTATTTTGCAGAAAAAAAATTATTTACCATGACTAAACTGTCATGGTCATACAGCAATAAAACATCTTTTGCTCTAAATTTGATCCTTGAAGGTATCGCTGGCTCTTGGTGGGTTGGGTTTGTTTTAACAAATTCTCTTTATGTTTTTCTGTCAACTTCTATTTTTCCTGTCAGCCTCCAGTTTCCCATCTCTCCATCTCTGCGGCTTTGAAGCTTATCCCTGATAAAAGACAGCACTTATGTCAAAATACACTAATGTCATTTTGACACACAAGTGCACAGCCTGGAAGCCATTTCACTTGGCAGAATTATCTCCTTTGGCAGCCTCAGCACAGCTGGGTTGAGCTGCTGGGCACTCATGTGTATTTGTCCCACTCTTTTTGTCAGAGGCAAACCCTTGGGACTTTCATCAGCTCGCACGAAATAAACACCAATGCAAATAACTCTGAAAAAACATGCTAGTCTGAGACTGTTTTCTGGGAAACAGTTTCTTGTTAGTTTTGGGGGTTTAATTCAGGGCACCAGGGTAATACAGAGAAAGGAGTAACAATGTCAGACACAGTATTTGCTCCTTTCCTTCCTTTTCTTCTGCTAAAGCAACAGGTTTTCAGTGAATGAAGGTGATAAACAGTTTGGAATTACTACAGATCCCTGATGTTTCTGAATAACTCTGTTGTGTTCCTGACTGCAGATCATCTCTGTATTAATTACTCTATAGGAGACCTGTATTAACACCAGCTTTTTTCCTTCACGGGAATGACCTTGTGACTTCAGTACTGGACTTTGGGTCTAGATCCTCCCTTCCAGATCTGACAGGAGGAGCCAAAAATTCTCATACTGTCAGCTACGTAAACTGTAGGTCACAGGCCCTGCAGGTCAATGTAAGTTTTCAATTTTTTTAAGAATAAATCAAACGGCATTTTTGCCAAAAGCCCTTGCATGTTTCTTCTTCTTACGCAGTTTTTAGGGAATATAGCTGCCAAGAAATAGCTCAGCATTTGTATGCACCTATAAAATGACAGCATCTCCACTCCAGCTGTGTTGCAAAGGAAGCATGTGCGTACACCCATTTTGATCTTTGTCTTTTGTACCTATGTTTCACATAGATTTCCTAAGCGCTAAGTGGCAAGTGACACATTGTATGTTTCTGAAAAATTTCCCATATTTGCCTATGATTTTGTTTTAATCCCTGACAAAATGGAAATAATGCTTTCCTTCTACCACTATCTGTGTCGTCTGTTTAGGCAGTAGCTCTCTGGGACATGATGCCCCTCTGTGAAACAGGATGTTCCTTACCTGGCACTGCCCTGGTCTCCCAAGGACAGGCTGGTTAGTTATTTTGATCTGATCTTTCTCACATCATGCTAAAACTTGGGTTTCTCATTATCTGGTGCCTGACTTGTAATACTGAGTTCTGCGGAAAAACAAAGTACTCACAGACATAACTAAAGATAACCAGCATTTCACTTCAAAATGTATGTGCTACATTATACTTATACTCTAAAAAATCAGATCCTAAGGGTCTCAAACTGAGTACCTACAGTCAGTAAATATTATTGATATTGGCCTCTCTGTCTCAGTTGTAAGCTATAAAATGACAGTATAACACTACTTTGTCACCTCAGAAAGATGTTGTGAATATACGCGTATTCACGTTTGTGTTGCACTTAGCTATTGTAGTGATAAGCACCAGAAAAATGCGTGAGGAATTTGCATCAGACTTTGAATAGTAATGCAGTTAAGTGAGGTCTTGGTGAACACTGCTGGGAAAACATTATACTACTACATAGTTAGTTTTAAAGTGGATAATATTTTTGCATATTGAATTAATTAGATGCAGGGGGAATTGAGTTGTGTAACGAAACAAAAAAGGAGGAAGAATACTTCCGTTTAAATATTTCAGATCTTTTAAATAAGAGTCAGAAACTTGTGGAGTTCCTGGATACTCCAAAAGCAAATATTTACTGCAAATGCTAGAGGCAGTGTGTTTTAACCTACTTAATAGCACAGTAATGAATCATTCATAAAAAGTTATTGCTTTACATTAGGATTAGAACAAGGATTAAAGTTTGATTCCTTTTTTTGAATTCAGTATGAATTGCAGACTCAACATGAAGCACCTTGTTGCGTCTGCATCAAGATATGAGGAAGGCATAAAAGGACAAAGCAACTAGAAGCAAATCCTGACTCTGTTAAAGTAGAGACGTTGCTGTTAACTTCCCTAGAGTTAGAATTCATTCCCTAGTGTGTATTACAAACATAGAATATGCATCATGTGCCAAGGTTGCATGTTTTAATATTCACACTAAACAAGGACAACCAGGAGGACATCAGGTCCTCTTTACAAGAAGGCAGCGTGGCTGAGAAAACCACGAAAATGAAATCAAGGCTTAAAATTATCACTGAATAACTTTCCATTGAAAGATAAAAGTACTTCCGTAATTAGGACAAAATCAGTAATAACTAGTAATGTGACAAAGTGTCACATTACTCAGAATGTACTCAGAGCTATTAAGAAAACAAATCTCTCACTGCTGCACAGAATTGTGATGGAGTTTTTCATAAAAAGACTCCTTTCTCTTTGGATGGAGATCAGTACTTTGTTCAGTGATTCTTGATATTTCATGCATCATAATACCTCTAAAAAGAAGGAAGATCCTTGTCTCTCTGAAAGTCAAAAGCAAGAGGTGGAAATAAGCAAATAGTTGCAATATCTCAATATAGAATTGTTATTATGGCAATTTGTTTTAAAACATGACTTAGAGAACCACAAAGGCCTCATCACATTCTCAAACTGTGCCCCATGCCTTGCTCTCTGCCTCACCTTCATCTGCATCAAATAATGTGTGATGTTTTACTAGAAAATATTTAGAACAATTCATCAACACATCTACAGAACAGAAACAAAATCTTTCCCACATATTCTGAGAAGTTTTTGCACACTGGAAGTCAGTTAAGTCTTTTTCTGGCTTTAACTGCTAATAAAAATTTGGAAAATAGCACTGGGTGCTGGGTGGTAGATATGTATCTACACCTACCACTGGCAAATTAAACAGAAACAGAGGTCATAACTTTATTGGCACATTGGCAAATAACAGTCTACAATGTTTTCACCCTCTTGAACACTTTATAAAGCAACCCAATCAATTACGTGTGCCAACATTCTTCAGAAATCTACCATGAGGATGATTGTTCAGAATGTTGGAGCATTGAGGCTACTGCAATGCTTCCCCAGATTAGTGCATTTTGACTCATAAAGTTAGGTATCTTCCAGTAATTCAGAAAATAGCGTGAGTGTAGAGAAGGACTGTAAAACTGGAAGTGTTGTCAGTTTAACTTAGTCTTCAGCCTAGATAAGATTACAGCCAATGACACTAGATGAACATATGAAGATGACATTAGAGATTAGGCTGAGGTAGCCGTATGATGTTTTTGATACTTAAAAGACACGAACATTAAACTTCTAATTAGAAAGCATTCTTTCTTGTGAGTGCTCATCTCACAGGTTTCAATACTCAACATTGGAATGTTTTCGAACAAGGGAGAGAGAATGAGGGTTCTTACATCTTCTTCAGGTTGTCTGTAGTAAAACTGGTTGCAAAGAAAAGAAACAGGGAAAACAGTTTTAACCAGAATTCTGGTTTGGGGAGCACATTTCTTACAAAAGAAAAATATTTAAACTCTGGTTATTTTCCCCAAAGGTTCAAAGAGAAAAAATATTTTAAATTATTTGCAACAAAGAAAAAATCCACTGCTTGCTTTGCAAAAATGAACTCAGGATGCACACTGATATTGAATCTTTGCTATATAGGAAGAAGGTTATGAAAACAAAATCCCCATGTTGGTATTTCCATCTATCCCTTTCTTAAAATAAAGAGCATAAACTTGAGCAGTCAGTCTGGAGAGAAACAGGAGGGTGGGGAGAAACCTGCTTTCACAAATATTCAGTTCAAAATCAGACTCGGCAGACTGACAGACAGGAAACAACTAAGAGGAAGGTGTTTCTGCCAATATGAAGGCCAACATAAGAAATGAGAGGATATAGCCATGTGCTTCAGTGGTAGCACAAAGCCTCATGGTTGAGCAGCATCTTGCAGGGGAACTTGCATAAAATGCACAAAGCTCATTAAACCAGAGTGCAGGGAGGTCTGTTTCTTATGTCGCACGGGTTGTTACAACAGCTGGCTAAATTCAACTGCAATTGTAGTGGACAGCAGTAGTTGGGGGCCTTGCTTGTTGTCTGGCCACGAGGGACCGCTACTATAACCTGTCATCACTCATCTAATGAGCTTGAAACAAGAGCAAAGGCTCCTTGGCCGTACTTTGCTATCTTTAGAAGGGGCGGCATGAACTCACAACTGCTGTGTGTGGCAGGCCCAGTTGGAGCTGAGCTCTGGGTACCGATGACAGAGTGTTGGGATCAATTCGCACACTTAATCCCGGGCTCAAGTGGGCAGGCTCTGTTGATTCCCTGTGTACAAGCACACATGTGCTTTTTCTAGTTGAAGTTTTAAAAGTACTTCTAAGTCTCTGAAGCCCTGGTATTCAAACAAGAGTAAAACATCCAGCATCTTGATTTTGGAAGCCTGTCCTTTGTGTGAGCAGTTTTCTTCTTTTATTTATTAATTGCTCACTTTTATGGTGGATAGAACTGGAGACTAAACAAAGTATGTTTATAAATACCACAGGCTGACCCCAGTTCTGCATGGATCAACTGAGAATAAACATGTTACAGTATCAACAACTGCACAGTGATTTAAGAATATAAAGTCCTGAGCAATAAAAACCACTGAACAACATCCGTATCTTTATCTCCAGTCATAGGCTCTTAATATATCAGCTAGATTTTTGCTGCTAGATTTTTTCATCGCACAACAATTGCAGTTTGGCAGTTTTGATCAATGCCTGACTTGCTGTTTGTTTCTCTGCCATGGTGCCTGGGTGACAAGCCAGGTTTCAGGGTTGCCTGAGGATTTCATAAACAGACTCCAGAATATGGCTTGAGTATTAGCTTGCCACAGAAACAGGGAACCAAAGGATTTTAAGGAATTTTTTGAGGAGGAAGGGGACAATAATTTTAAATCAGAGGAATTATGACATCCTTGATGTTTCTACATTCAGAGGTTTTCTTAATTGATAAGCAATTCACCTTATGAACAATTTAGGCTCTGTGCATTCCTGGTTATGGGAGCTGACAAAACAAGGGAAAAAACCTTGAAAACCTTTTTAGCTCCCCCTGATTTCAGCAGCAAGAGTTCTGCCTGCTCTTCAGTTGGCTCATGTGCAGAGCCGGTTTCCATGCCGACTAATGAACCCTCCTCACTAATTGTGGACAGCTGGCTGCAAACTCCAATTAGGGCCCCATCCTTGCAAATGTGTGTGCACGGGTATAACTTTAAACATACGAATGTGCTATTCGCACACTTACAGTTAGCTGTGAGTGTAGTACATGCTTGGAGAATTAGTCTCCCTTCTGGATGTAGCAACACCTTGAGGTGCTGTGCAGGCTCCGATGAGGACCGTCTCTGCCCTGAAGGCCATCCTGGCCAGGGCACAGGGTGATCTGAGCTCAGGTTTGCAGAGATGTGCGGGATGGAGGCAGGGAAAGCACTTTCCTTGGCAGAAGGCAACGTGGTTGGCTTTGCAAGTTCCATGTTCTCTTACCCATTTCAAACAAGCCAAGGGATATGACAGTAAAAACAGCAGGGGGAAAATAACTGTGTATTATTCATATCTAGCATTAAGCATATTTAGCTTCAGGCTTTCACTGAACCTCAGCATGAGTTATTACCCAGTGAATCAAGCCCTAGGCTAGTTTAATTATAGGAAAGTCTTATTAAAAGGGAAGGAAATGAAAAAGAAAATTCAGACAATATTCCTGGAGTACCATCTGTGTGAGTATCTAGAGCTCATTACAGGTTTCAGATCTTACAATTAGCTATCCCAATACATCACACCCCTAAGTATCTAGGAATAATCTTTAGCTCAGAAGATGTTCATTCTGATATATTCTCCAGAACTAGGATCCAAGATCTGCAAGTGTTGATTTGGTATCTTTAAAATAAAACTGAGTTGCATTTGAAATTGATTTGTGCATAAATTTCAGGACTAGAAAAAATATGCTTGGCTACATAGAGGTCTTCAGGATGGGAAGTTTTAAAGCAGAGATCCTGCAGATGCATCCTGGATCTTCGTCAAATGAAGGCATTTTAACAAACGCAACTGCTTAGCAAGTACTTTACTAGTATTTCTCACCTCACAATCTGTGCAACGTGGCATTCGCCGTGAGCTTCTCTTTTCTGATCCAAAGGTGTAGGGGGCTTGGGGTGGGGAAAATCTCCTCCTGTAAATATCTGATAACAGTAAATGAGAGATGGCTCAAGCACAAAAATCAGACCATGGTTCATGGTGCCAGAAAACCCCAAAGTTTAAGTGTATTCCTGACAAGGGCATAGATTTGCCCCAGTGTTATGAAACCAGCTTCAAAATTTGGATTTAGAGTCTTGCTTCTTCTAGAAATTTCATAGTTTAAGTCTCTAATTTCATTTCAGACCTACCTCATTCTCTTTTCGGAAGTAACAGGACCATGGTGACACAGCAGCAGAGAATGGGAACACTGCTGCTATACCTAAAGTTACCTTTGCTTTGTTTATAAAGTAGGGATAAGATCTCCAAGAGTTTAACCCATGGATTAAACTACTGAATTTTTAAGTAAATAATTTTTGAAATTTTTTCACTGACTACAAGAAGGCTAATGGATACCCAGCTCTTTTGAAAAACAAGCCACTAAGTAAATGGTTAACACTATTTTGTTTTGATTATATTGGCATTTTCATATAAAACTGGGGAAAACTTGGGCAGAAGACAACTAAGAATGCAGTCTCACAATCCTTGTATAGCTGAGGGTTATTTACTTACGATGCTGGAGTCATCTTGCAGTGTACGTGTATTAAACTCCATGACTACATGGTGCTGAACGGCCATCCTTGGAGCAGCCCTCAGTTCCCTGCACAGTGCCTCGCAGGCGACCCTGGGAGGGCTCTTGCCCCCTGCTATGCTTCCTCTGCTCCTGAGGCCGGCTGCTCACATTCCCAAAACCAAAAGTAGGGCTCTTCCAGCCCTGGGGCGACCTCAGTTCTGCCCGCTGTGCTCAGTAATCATCCTTGTCCATGCTGCTCAGAAGATAATCCTGACTCGTATAATTTTCTTTTTATTTCCAACCATTCCCTTTTCTCCATAGCAGTATTTGTTTGCATGGGGTTTTTTTCCCTATAATTTATTTACTAGATAGGTTATAACAACCTCTGCAGAGTGAAATCCTGCTCTTTCTGAGCACATCATGCCTTGCCTTTCACTGAGCCGTCACTCCTTAGCTCTCAATCACCAACAAACTCTGATTTCCCAATGTAATTTTGTAGCTTACGTACATGTTAATGGGAAGCCCAGTGCCCTGTGGCTTCCTTTCCCTCATCAAACGCCAGGCAACAGAGGACAATACCATCAGGTAAAGGGAATTTGGAGTACTGCTTTTGGGCTTAACTTCTGTATGCCAATTCTCTGTACGTTTGCTTATTCAAGCTTTCCGTAGCCCAAAGTCCCATTGCCTTGGGAAGCTGCCATTCCCTACATGGGTTAGGTGGAGGAAGCTTCATCTGGCTGACATCTGAAAACAAGGTCACCTACAAGGGCGAAGGCATCTTCCTGACATCACAGGTACCTCGTACCTCATCTCCCATGGGTGCTGAAGGCTCCTGTCAGCCTCCTCTGCTGAAGCTGCAAAGTGTCTTCAATAGCATTTAACCCATGTAGAAGAAAACAGTAGGAGGGATTGGTAACTCAGGTACATGTTCACATGTGAGGGGGATCAGGAGAGAGAAACATTTCTTTCCTCACTAAATTCATCCTGCCAGGCAAGGCACAGGGGAGGAAGGAGCAGCTCAGTGTGCAGCACAGTAGTGCTCCTGCAACACGGTTCCTCGGCACACACGGGCATACACAGCTGCAACCACAGCACACAAACTTCTCTGCATATGAGCACAGAAAAGAGGGCATACGGTAAGTTCTCCAGGACTTATCTAATGAATTCTCCATTCTCAGCCTTCACTTGAACCAAAGAAATACACTGAATCACCCCAGCTTATGACTTAAGCCATCAGTGTTTTTAGAGACGAAGACGTAGAGGTGTGAATTTAAAGCATTGCAGTCAGCAGAACGAATTGACTTAAGGCTGGCCATATGCAGACTGGGTTCAGCTAGAAATCTCTGCAGATCACTGAGATGGAGATATAGCCACAAAGAGTGTGCATAGCAAAGAAATCACCTCGAAAAGAAAATGTGCACGAAGGCCAACAACTTCACAGAAGAAACCCACGTTTCACCGAAATATGTCGAGGCTGCCATCTGGTGACAGCTGGAAGAACCGGGATACCAACAATAATGCTATCGCTAACGGCTGAATGCACGGTGCCGAGGTTTTCTGCAGGCGGTAATTTTTGTGTAGACAGTAATGACTCTGCTATATCATTCTTCTGTGCACAGAAAACAAAACAAGTTATGGAGAAGGATTGAACAGAAACAGGTATTGCAGCCACTAGAAAGACTGTCACCACAATAAATGATTTTTAACAAGTTTTCAAATCATTAGAAAGCGAGTCTATCCCTTTATCATCTCTTTGTCCTATATTTTTATGGATGTCTCTTAAATAAATTTTGTCTCACAAAAATACCATCATTTCAAAACTGACTTAATCTTGAGCTAGAACTGAAATTAGAAAGTTATCTGAAATGTAGAAACAATTTATTTGAACACTTTCATCTGTTGTTTCAAACCAACGCTTCCACAGAAACTTTTATTTTCTAAATAGACAAAAAAAAAAAAACTAAAAAGATGACACAGAAATGGTCTTTCACTTTGAAATATTGATTTAGAATCAAAACATTTGTTTCTTATTAGAAAATTAGCATTTGTCAACTAGTCATATTTTATTTGGGAAAAAAGGCAATGATTTCTTTAAAAAATCGTCTTCTGAACAAGAAACTTATATTTATTACGATTAGTGGACCTTATTACTGATTTCCCTGTTGGATGTTCACATCTCCCAAATGTCTTTTTTTTATTATTATTTTTTTTTTTTCCCTTTGTAATACGGGTGCAACTCAGGACTTTTTTTCACTCAGCAATGATTAGTAAGAAATTGGGGCTGGACAGGTGCAAAAAATACACCAGAATTTTCAGAGGACTAAAGCAGAAAGGGATCAGAGAATTTAAATACGAACTGGAATATGAATGACTATGTTTGTGTTGTCTTTGGCCTAGATTTTAAATCCTGCATGCATCTGCATACAAACACACTAATATATGCAACCAATTAGTGTTGTAGATTAGCAAGCTAATTTCCTATGAGTACACAAAGGACATTTTGCAAGTGTGACATAATTTTGCATTCATGTTAGAAATAAAGGAACTTTTCTGCAGTTCATTACATTGTCTACTACAACATATACATGTGTCAATTCACATTCTAATTGCAGGGGGGTGTAAAATGGCACTTCTGTGCAGAGAACAGAAAATCAATGGGATACAATCACAGACTGCCAATATGTGCCTTACTGGTAATCATGACTATGACAGTGCACAGTAGGGCCCCAGGAAACAGCTGGCCAAGGTCTGACCAACTACAGAATATTTGTGTTTGGGGCTTAGAATCAATTCAGAATAATGTGCCCCACAAAACTGTGTTCTGATACTTGCAATCAAATGGGCATGAAAACAATCCTGTTTCTCATTCTTTGAAAGATTTTGCAGTTTCATGGTAAGGTTTGGGTTTGCCCTAGAATGAAACCAGATCCTGAAGAATTCTTTTTAAGGCAGAAACAAAGGAAGAAACCCTGAACAACATAAACCCAGCATCCAGTGCACTTGCTTCTCCAAATTAGGCCAAGTGGGGAACTAAAATTGAATGCTACGAATACAAACCTACCACCAGTATCCTGATCAGTAGGATTCCTGTCTTTTTAATCAGAAATTGCATCCTTGTCCTGAGAAATTTCTCCTAGAGAAAGTTTCTGCTGAAATTAAAGCTTCTGCTTCACTCAAAGGTGTTTTCCAAAAAGTTAACTTGCAAGGGTTTTTTGTTTTGCTGCATTACTTTCTTCAGAATTATTAATTTCTCCATATAGTATCATCCATAACCTGACTACCCTTTAGGTAAAAGTATTTTATAAACATGGTTGTGACTATGGTCATGATACTATAGAGACTTGAATGAGAAATCTGTCAACTATGAGTGCAAGGGCAATAAAAACACAGTCTGAAAAGGTGGCCCATTCATCATAGTATTCAGCCTATGCCTGTTCATGGCAAGCAGGAGGAAGACAGTCCAAGAAGGGGGAAAACAATGAAATAATGCTGTTCAGTGTAGAAGGCAGTGGGCATCAAAGAATGAGCAGCCCAACCAGAATTCAGTTTTTTGTAAGCCTCTCTCATTTCAAGAGAGAGATTAGAAGGAGGAGAATGACGTAGCTTTGTAAGTGTTTAAAGGACAGCATGGGAGGAAGCAGGACAAACTGAATTTTGAAAATTTAACAAGTATGCTGTGGGACACTGATACCATGGGTTGATCAAAAGTCAGAGGTGATTAGAGCTGACGTTTTGGAACCGTTTCAGCCAAATGCATTTCCATCAAAATATGTTTTCTTAACTGGAGTCAAACATTTCATATCAGAACAAAAAAAAATTCTAGTGAAATTTCCCAGGGAAAGTTTAGTCAGAAAGTGGGAAAAAGATGAAGAGAGAGAATGCATCGACATACCCTACTTCTCTCTAGTTCAGAATAAAATCAGTTTTTTAGTCTCAAAATGTCCACGATGTTGCCTTTGCCTACTTGCATTTCAAAAGTGAACACAGGTCAGCAAGGCGGGATTCTGAAAGGGTTTCAAGGTGAAGACAACAAGTCTTTTTTGTTTGGTATAGCAGAGACATGGAATTTTTCAGAGAGGAGGGCTATGGTCAAAATAATAGGACGGAGAGAGCTTTGTAACAATGCTCAGAATGGCAATGGGAATGGAAAGATGTCAGGGAAAAAGAGAAAACTGTTAAGACAATTGCAGAGTAAAAATTATGCACATTAAAATATACCCAGCAGAACACTGTAGATTTAAAATATGCATCACTAACCAGTACAGCAAAATGTATGGTAAAATATACATGAAATCCTCTCTGTAGTAAACCCTGTTATACATATTACTGTATTAAGTACAGCTGTTAGAATCCTTGTTTTTTAAGGGAAAGAAGGACAAGAGGAATAAACAGATAACAGATTAAGAAGAATAAAGTTTTTTGACTATTCTTGCATTTTTCTCTCATTTTATTTTGATGAGCTGTCAGGGTTCATCAAAATATTCTTGAAGCCCATATTCAGGCTAGATGTCCACTTGTGCAGATGGGAGCTGTGAAGACAAAGTACTGCGATTCTGTTCTATTTCACTGTGCTTTGAGTGGCAGGAGAGGAGTGAGTTTTTCCCAGCTATGTGTCATCTGCCACTCCAGAAATAATGAGAAGTTGCCCCCAGTCTTCTGGAGGCAGAGGGTCTGCTTCCTTATCAGATGACTTTAAGCCCAGATTCTCCAAATATTTCTGCCTCTATCTCATCCAGAGTGCTCTGAAGAAAAATGTCTGCTCATGACAAGTTCGCAAGGCAAAATAAAGAGCATAAAGTTGTTTGGATACTAGAGCACTATTGCTTCCCATATTTGACTTATAAGCCCTTTTCTGAAATTATCAGTGCCTTAGGCTGCTCCAGGAAATACTAAAGGAGAATTTTGCTCTTATTAAAGACAAATTATGTGATTGGAAATACCAACATTTCCCAGTGAGCACTCTGAGAAAAATGACTGGAATACTGTTTCAATATTATGAAACTACCAAAATATGCTCCTTTTATTTAGCTTATTTCACATTCTGACTATTTAAGGATCTCAGTATTAAACTGAAGAGTCCCAGCTGGTTAGTCCCATTTTCTTGAATGAGGCTACCTTCACATCTACAGCTGAATAGATGCTAATGTATCTTCCAGCATGCTTAAGGCAGTCAGAGGCTGCAACAGGTAGATCCTTTATACATCAGATATTTCCATGAATTTAATGAGGGTGGGTAAGGTAAGACTTACTGGAATAAGAAAAAAAGTAAAGGGCTGGAGTGTAAATTTGGTATATAAAGCTACATCATATTGAGGGTTTTTTTTAATCAAGAGTTAGCAGTTTTAAAAGACTTAGAACTATGATACAATGAATTACTCTTCTGCATTTGCATCTATCACCAACTTTTTGAAGTGCTTATACCTGCAATCAACTCTTTAGATATCATCTGAAATTTTACCATTTCTGTTTGTTGAGCTGTTCTGTGCCATTTATTTCAGAGGAGGATTTTGCCTTCGTGTATCTAAAAGAGAAACCTGAAGTGTGAATCAAGGACCTGAGGGAAAAAAACTGTGTAGCTTGAGACAGACATTTTATTTTAAGTCTTTGTACTTCCCAGTTGACTTGCTGGAAAGCTCTCCCTCTTTCATGGCCTCGAACAACAACAGCTTACTCCATTAGTTAAATGTAGATATCCAGAATTTGGTTTCTGTAGAAATCCATGTGACTTATTTACTTCATCCATTCATTTTGCTCCTTCAAAAGCTAGAGCCAGGAGATATAGCAACTCATTTAAAAGTTAGATATTATTCTCAGTTAGTTATAAATCTGCTGACAAAAAACAAAGTCTTATTCTGGGGTGGAGTTCCTTCTTGCAGCAGTCTCTGAGCACTGACTTCAGGGAGGCTTTCTGTACATAGAGTCATCATTTAGGATGGAGTTCTTCCTAGAAACAAGACTACCAATATTAAATTTTGGTCAATGTTTGTTTTTACCAAATTATTTTAATCCTGCTTGAAACACCAGCTTTCCACTGGAGTATACGATGAAACAAAAGAGAAAATGCCAATGCGCAGATTGGAGAATGTATCTCTCAAATAACAATGACAAAGTTAAGTAAAAAGCCTAATCAGAGCTCAAGTTTTGTTTTAAAAGTTTTATGGCCTAGGATGGTCCTGGAGGAGGGGATATCTGTGGAAATCTCCTCTGAAGAGTAAGGAACAGTTGTGTAAAAATGGAAATTAAAAGAATGAATGGGACAATTTTATTTATGACAGTCAAGGACATCTCTGTAAAACACAGCTCCACAGCTAGTGTGAGAAAAGTTGGTACACTCAGTAAAAAGCTCTAGTATCGCTTCAAAGACAGAGATTTTGACCTAGACTGAATGAGGAGGAAGAGTAAGGATATCAAGAGAGTGACATGAGAAACTCCAGGCTTATGATTTTGCCAAGGATTTTGGAACAGATAAAGGCTGCCAGGTGGCATCTGCCAAGAGCAGAGCTGGCCATAATAGGTTTAATTATTACTGCATTTTTATTGAAATGAGTGTCTGAAACAACAGATAAACAGAAATATAGCAAAAAAAATTCTGACGATGTTTTCACAGTATTTTCAGTTGGTACTTTTATTAATCTTCCCATTGACAGTGTTATAAAAGTAGTAATAAAATTTTCCTTTATGAGTAACTTGTCCTTCAGCACTGAAAAGGCTGACAATTATTTTGACCATTGCTTCAGCAGCTAATATTTTATTACTTAAAAAAAAAAAAAAAGTGAAGTCCACTTCAAATCTGAAAATTACAGAAAAATTATCAGCATTTGAAATGACTTTAAGATTTCAAAACATACATGGATGATTCATTCCTGTTCAGAAAGTTGTCAAAGTGAAGAACCTACCCTGGGACCTACCAAGAGGAACCTACCAAGGACCTAGTTTGCCCTCCGGGCATAACTTTTTGGACTGGTTAGACTGGGAATTTAAGGTGAATAGGTTCCAGAAGTAACTCTCTCAGCTAAAGGCTTTTGGTTTCTGAGCTGCCTCAGTATAGAGCTTTTAGACAGCATGAAAAGCTCTAAGTAAAAAATAATGTTCAGAGTGTTGTCCTCAGTGACAGAAATTACATTGCTGTTGTTCCTAAGATTGAGAAAAGAAAATAGGCAAGATATTGTGGATGATCCCATGCTTTGGAATTGGATTCCTCAGAGAATAAAGCTGGTTGAAAAACAGCAGATACATTACTTATGTAGTTACCAGCATTTTTCAGGCATGATGACTTGGACGCTTTTCTAATAGCTACACATATTTAGATACATAAATATAGAGTGGGGAAAGATGGATCAAGAGCTGATCTTTGTGAGATTCCCCTTGCTTCTTGCATCAGGAAGGAGGAAAAGATTAACAAGGAGGGAGACTAGCCAGGAGAGGGCAGAATCATAAAAGCTCAGGGAGGAGAAGCTCGGAGAGTGAAGATCATAGAATCATAGAATGGTTTGAGTTGGAAGGGACCTTAAAGATCATCTAGTTCCAACCTCCCTGCCATGGGCAGGGACACCTTCCACTGGACCAGGTTGCTCAAAGATGATGGTGAACAGTGCAAACCACAGGAAAATGGGGAAGAGATTTGGCTTTCCAGCTTTGTGCAGGATGAGCTTGCAAAGTGCTCTAATAGAAAGGGAACAAGGGAGCATCTAGGACAGATGAGCAGGGAGGAAGTCCCAGTCACAACTGGGGCTTGCACATCCACTAAGCTGACACATGATGTAGATTAATGGGAATTTGTTGACCTACTTTCATAATCTTGGTAAATGTAAGACTTCAGCATAGTGGCTTTTTTTGAAACAGGATGCAATTTAAGGCAAGAATGTTCCCTCAAAAGTAAATAAACATGAAATGGATAGGATGTTATGTTCTGTTAACACTAATCACAGCCTTTTCTGATTGTTGAGTTGTCCGAACACTAGATTCCTGTCAGGGCTGTTCCTGTTCTCTCCCTCTTTTTCTTTTTTGGCTCAGTGAGATTGAAAACCTATGATACTTACTGTACATCATTCAGGGAGAAATATACTTCTTCAAGCCTTGTATATCTTCAGTATCTTGAAGATAATTTGAATTTGCATGATGCCTATTACACAAGAGTTGCTGTTCTCTTTTTTTAGTTGACTGATTTTATTTTATTATAAATACACACAATTATGACTTTAGCCTGACGTAGTTATCTTTAATTTACCAAAAGTCCTACCTGACATAAAAACGGCAGGTACAAGTACCTGTTGCCTTTCTTCAAAATTATCACTGAATTTATTTCGAGTCCCTGACATTTTATATTTGAAAATAGGCAGAGTGTATATGAAAAGGCGTATAGAATTTATGCGTTTGAGACAGTGAATGCTGGTGGAAAACAAATTCCCTTTGTCTGCTTGGTCAAAGGATCAGACTATCTCTATTTAGGCAGGCAACATTTCCTCACCTGCTGCTGTTGTGCCCTGCTCCCTCACATTAGGGCAGTTGAAGGGAGATCTCCCTCCCTGTTTAATTGTTTAAGTAAGTATTTGCAGGTATAAGGACATTTTGGTCTTCCCTTAATACCACTAATTCAGACTAATTTCAATGTCTGAATTAAGTATGAACTAGGCAGGTCAAAGCCTTGTGGAAATCTGTCTTTGTGATGTAAATACCATAAGAAACAGAGCTCTAGAATCTTTTCTGGTTTAGCTGTATTGAAATCATTATTTATGCATAGCCTAACATTTCACGCAGTAGATACTAAAGTCTTTTCTCCCATGCTTACATAACTCAGCAAACGACATTACAGTTTGAAAATACAGCTAATATTTAAATAATACGGGTTAACATATAGCATAATGAAACTGGACTGAAATTCTACAAAGACAATGAACCTACCTGGGTTTTTTTAGGTAGATAGACCCAAAACTCAGCACACTGAGTTACAAGTTCATTTTAATGGCCAGTAGATGGGGCTTGACACCTCTTGGCAAGACTCACTCCAGTATAACATCTGAGTTCTTACCTGAAACAGAACAGTAATTTTTACTTCTTTTCCTTTTGACTTAATTTGTTGTTGTGGATAAGATTTGTAATGAAAAAACAAAATATCAAAATATCATTTGCTCATTGAAAGGCAGATTCAGATACTATGACTGTGTAGAAAGACAGTGGGGAAGCTTATTAATGCTACTTTAAAAGTATCTTGCCTCTGAGTTGTTCCGGACTGTATATTTTGGCATAATTTTTCACAAATAGTCAACAAAAGTCTTATGCCTATGTGAAACTGAGAGCAATAGGACTTAGTGTGGGGCTAAAGAAGGCATGCTCTGAAAAGCTTTGGTACTTAAGGACAGAATTAAGCAAGCTTTTACATGCTTTACTGAATCTTGGCCTTGGTTCAATTAATTTCTTACTAACAATCAGTGAATGACATATGAATGTTTCTATCTTGTGAACACAGAAAATGTAGTTCTCAGTCCCTAGATTTTAAATAAATCCTAATCAGAAGAGTTGTCTGTCTGAGGGTTGTCTGTCTCATTTTCCTGTCCTCAGGGAGACTTTACAAAATTTGTATCTGCAAACTAATAATACACTCACTGCTCTTTCAGAATTAGTAAAAGATTACGTAGGCTCTCCCACATTGTGTGGCAAACTGTTTATTTTCATTATTACAGGTATTTTTTCCCTATTGGATGTATACTTCTTGCTATTCTCTAGGTACACAATACTCTTCTTTATAAAGGAATAACATAGAATTGTTTGGTCCTCTGGACAGCACAAAGGAGTAACATAGAATTGTTTGGTCCTCTGGACAGCAAGAGACCAATTCCAACTGATGTGGCTAGGCAGTTACAGCATTTGGGATGTTTCTTGCTCATAAGACTCTGCTACAATCTTCCCATCCAGGCAGCTTTCCCCCGTGAGGGGTTTACAAGCAGCCTTGGGGGAAGCATCAGTTGTCCCCACATAGGTCACAGCTAACTAACTTGTAAGTTCTTCGATATGGAGATAAGCGGCTTGTGCCAAATAAATCTTTACCAAATGGGTCTGTAAGGTATGCTGTAGGAAAAACATGGCTAATGAAAAATGATCAAACATCTGAGAAAAACTCAGAAAACGAAAAATGTAGAAATTGAAAATTATGAAGTAGCCTCCTTTCAGGACCTGATTTTGAACATTCTCAGATGAAAACAACAGTACCATAGGTTATCCCTTTCTCAGTTATCAAACCACAGATACTCATCTTGGGTAACATGGGGAGAGGACTAATGCCAGACCTAAAAATCCTCTATAAAACATGCATAAGAAATTATGAGAACTGAAGGTTACTGTGGGAAGCTGTATTTCATCTTTAACTATAGCAAATGCCATTGCAATTACAGTAATAGCAACAGAAACAGAGCTGAACCAAAAGATGACAGATGATCAGCAGTAGGAGGGGGTGTCCGCATTCAGGATGAGTCACAGTGAGTTTGCAGATAAAATGCAGTAAAATAGTTTGGCCAGGACAGTGTGAACAGACACTAGGAGAGATAAAGTCAAGTGACTCTTTGAAGGTGGTCTGATCTTTAAATATGCCATAGATTAGAGAGGTTGTGAGAGGACTGAGGCCTTGCCGAGTAGGGGCTGGATCGTTATTTCCAACCTTTTCTCAGCATGAGGAAATGAAGGAGTCATGTTCCTATAGATAATGCAGCAGTGCTGCCCTGGCCCTTCTGCCAAGGCTATGCAGTCTTGCCCGGTGTCAATCAGCTACAGAGATAGCACAGTGTTACACAGAACAATTCTGGCCTCAAACAATCTGACTGCAGGAGGACATAGTTTGTTGAACTGAAAAGATTTTAAAAAATTCTTTCAAGTAAACTTCTGTGAATAAGGAAAAAACAATATGAAGAAATCCCAGCTACTATTAAAGTTCGTTCCAGTGATCTTGCATAGGATACTCTGCAAGTGGCACCAGTGGATGTCCTTGATACAGTTCTCTGTTTCATTTGTAAGCAACTCCACTCTTCCTCATGCTTTGTCCTTCTCATTTGCAAAATTCATTTTGGACTAAGCTATCTCCTTTACTGCTTTCCAAACTCTCCAGAGAGTTATTTCCTGCCTTGGTAAGTACACAAGAAATAATATTAATGGTACAGGCAAATATTCAGAAGTATATCTTTTTTGAATAAACCAATAAGAAAGGAATTGCTCATTCAGATAGCTTCAGTGACATCAAATCATAACTTTGCTCAGAAAACACATTATCCCATTGTTGTTTTTGTTATATTTTTATGTTTAACCATTCTCTTCATTTTCTGTTGCTCTCCTACTCTGTGCTATTACATATCCTTTAATCTGGTGATGGCAGATTATATGTTCTCTGGCAATGGGTTTTCTGAAGCAGTTAGGACATTGTCAGGCTCTGGAGCAAAAGAGAATGCTGACTACTTCTTTTGATGCAGAGGAATGTTACAACATAGTCCATTACCAGATGATTAGAGGAGCAGAAATAAACCTTGAGCATGTAGCTGTAGTTCCCTGCTCAAATGACACTAAACCTATTTATAGATACAGAGTAGGCAGAAAGTAGATGGGGAACCAAAACATTAAGGAAATAATTTTCTCGGTCACTACCAGGCAATGACAGAATTATCTTAGTAGTATTTAGATTTTGATATTAGAGAGCAGAAAGTGTGTGAAGGGCTCTGGGACGGCTGCATCAGGCTCCCTGCACTCCCAAGTAGGAGCACCACGTTGCTTGGTGGCAAGGGAAAGCAACTGTGGAAAGGCTGAATGGTCTGAGGTGGACAAACGTCTGAACAGTATGTGCAGCGTCTGCGTTTCCAGGGATGTGACTGAAATTAATGACATCCTTCATGATATTTTTAGACATTCTCTAACCCCTTACTCTTGAGGACCGAATGATGAGTATAGTAATGATCGTGATGGGAGAGCGCCAACAATGAAAGCTGGCAGACATTAAAACTGGAAGCATTGAAATGTTGATGGATGGTGCAGGATTTTAAAAGATTTGAAATTTTTGGATGAATGTATTGAAAGTCGAACACACTGAAGTGATAAAAAATTATTGTATTTACTGGCTCCATTCAAATGACACAATCACATAAAATAATTATCCATGAAGCAGACAAGAGGCCCACTTCTACTATAGTCGCAGACTTTCAGAATAGAAAATATATAAAAGTTGATGGATTTATACAAAAGATGAATTTTGATAGAGAATATTTGGCACAAAAAATTACATTTAGGCCTCAGAGTGACTGGGATTCATTGTAAATTGCCATCAACTGCTTTATCAGGAGAGGTCATGAGACATATAAAAGGTTATGGTACCACACAACTCTAAGCCAGTCTTCTGGGAACATTAAAGAAGGACTAAACAACAGGAAAAGCTGACATTTGAAAACAGACATGTATAAGGTCGCACGACATAAACTTCTATTTTCCATGAAGTAAAGAGTATCTGCATTATTATATAGGGCCACAGCCTTGGTAGAGGCTACCAGGACATCCCACAGGCTGTAAATGCTGCATATAACTACAAGATCTTTAATAACGAAGATAAAACTGTCTGGCTGTGCTGTAGCTCTGCAGGCTACATGCTGATTCATATCCTGAGCGTTGGTCATTGAAAAAGGGAGGAAGAATTCAATCATTCCCCATTGCATTACTCTCTCACCAGCAACAAGTTGTCCAGCTTAAACAAAAGTCTTTCTTTGGAGACTTTCATTCCAGGACTTCTACCCTGTGCAGTCCTGCATGGATTTGGTGAATTCTTCACTTCAGCCAGGCTAAGGTCAGTGAAGAAGAGAAAAATGAGGCAATCCCCTGCAGCTGAGCAGTCCTTTCCAAGCTGATCGCTGGGGATGGTGACTGCCCTCCTTGCTGCCAGTAAACATGCAGCTCCTTTCTACAATGCAGTTTTTCGTGGCTTTTGCTGAGGAGAGAGTTTTGCATGTTAGCGAAGGCAATTCAGCCAGCTGAATGGGTTTTCCTAGACGATGAAAGTGTTACAAGAAGAGCTTCAGCGAGACTGCTCAAGAAGGTGGCTTCTTGTCCTCTGAAATTACTTAAAGCTCAGTGTTAAAAGGTATAATGCGAGATAGGTAATTTGAAATCTATTTCCTTTTATTTTGGTGGCATTATTGAGGGTTTATGTAGACTTAAGTGACAACAATATGTAGCCTGGCCATAGCATCTATTTCACATAGCTAAGTAGGAGTTAACCTTTCTCAGGAATCCTTGCTTGCTACAAATCAGCAAAACCCTTCTGAAATACTAGCCAGGGTCTACTGGGGGAAAAGGAGAAAAGTGAAAAGAGAAGGAGGAAGGGATCAGAAGATTTATTTGAAGAAGACAAATTAGTTAATTGAAAGAAAGAGGTCTAGTTCTAGAAGTACTGAAAATGTGTAAAGGATAGTCATAGAGCTGAACAGGAAACTAAATTGAGAATGGCACAAGCAGAATGAAGATGGAAAATTAAGACCAGACTGGGAATTCAAACTCTGAGATTTCACCAAGGTAGCAAACACAGGAATAATTTGCCAAGTAAGGTCATTAAAGAAAAAAAGAGTTTGATGTCTTGTGGGGAAGACAGATGTTTTTTAATTGAGAGAGTGGATTTAAGGTTTTAGCGGCACAGCAGGAACATGGAGAAGAGATAAACGTAAAAGGCTTGTTGGACTCAGCACGCTTTTCCTGCTCAGCAATGTGTGTGCTTGTTTAACTCCCATCTCTGAGTTGTTCTAAATGAAGAGAAGTAAAGACCGGAGAAGGACAGTTCACTCAGGTAGGAGAACCACAGCCAAATGAGCTCTCAGAGTAAACCCACTGAAATTTATAGAAAAGAACAAGTTACGTCAGAGAGGAATTTGAACTGAGTGTCATTTTGCTGGAGTCAGATAGCACTCTCTCCAAATTAAGGGAGAAGCATATAAAAAATGTCACGAGTTAACACCTGCTACAGTCTGCTGAGTTTCTTTCCAAGACCGGGGGACAGGGAAGGAGGTCTTTTCTCCCCTTCCTTTGTCAGTTCCTAAAAATGTTTACACAGCTTTTATAGAGTGATTCGAATGTGTTACAGACAGAGTGAGAGATACTCAGGCAGATAATTACATCCTTCATAAACTTGTTATTTGAAAGTTAGGGGAAGGTGGAAGGCAGATAACAGCAATGGCTGTGTCCCGTAACAGATAGGAGAGGAAAAAGGCAGTGAATATGTAGTGGGATTTGCCAGAATAAACCCTGTAAGCCCATTGTATGGGAACATGCTGAGTAGCTATCTAGAACCAAGAGCAAAGCATCAAAGGCTGTCCCGGCAGCTCTCTGTGCCCCAAGGGAAGGCAAAGAATCCAAGAGGTGTAAATCCTGTGGGGCAGCCAAAAGCAGCACGAGAAGTGGAGGGGGAGCTTCTGAACCAGTCAGTCGGGCCTAACTGGGGTTTCACAAGTATCACAGCCTTGAACTCTGCAGATTCCTAAAGGTGGCAAACTCAAAGGGATCATGCGGTGGTTTTCACAATGTGCCATGACACCTGTGGAAACAGGGGAAAAGAGAGAAAGATAAGTGAGGACATTTCTTCTTTTTTATTTATTATTTTTTAAGGAAAACACTTGTATGCAGTGGTTCTCTAGTGAAAGGGAACTTGGAGGGTTTAGACTTCACCTGCGCTACCTGAGAAGGCAGTCAATATCATCCCAAAACTGCAAATTCATCCTGTTTCAGTTATTCTCAGTCACTTGACAGCAATATTTTGTGCCTGCCACACTAGAGAATAATAACTTCTAAGCAAGCCATGAAAAGTCAGCCATTTCCATACAGCCCTGTGGCCAGAAACTGAAATTTGACAATAACTTTTGCTCAAATTTTTTTCCACTTCACATAATTTCTTCTTACCCCCCTGCCCCCAAGAAAACAATCATATCTTCTGGTCTCCCTACAAGTCTTATTTCTTCTACTTTCTTGCCTGGACCCTAAACCAGTGCAAATTTTTCAGTTTCTATTTTTTTCTATTTCATTCTTTTTGGGAAGTAGCTACAACTTTCAGTACTGATCACCTTGAACCATGCCTGAGTGTTTCACTATGACCTTTTTTGCATTCGTCCTGTTATCCATTCTACAGCCATCTAGTTCTTTTGTGCAGATGAAGCTGTAAAAAGTGCAAATATTCTGTGAGATACCACATTTCACATTTGTCTTTCAGTTTTACTCTCATGGATTGAAAACTCAGGACTGCAGGCCAGGGGTTGCACTAGGCTGCTCCTTTTCCATGTTAAAGTTGTCACTGTCAAGATCTAGCAAATAAGACTTGAAGCTCTCTCCTCTCCCCTCCAGCTTATCGGTGAAATCTGCTATGCGGAGCTGTCTTTTCCTAGTTCTCCTTCCTGCCTACTTTCTCATCCATCCCTAACACTATAGTAAGAGTCATCATAATTTCTTGATGTTCTCAATGTCTTAATCAGATTCCTGCTTGGATTTCTCAGCCTTCACAAATCAATTTTAAATCTCTGTCTCTGCCTCAAAGGACCAATAAATCTACTATTTCATGCATTCTGGCTCTCATTTCTCCTCATGAGCTTTCTTGCTATTTTCGCTCCATTTTATACTTCTCATCAAACCTGTTCATATTCAGTTCTCCTTTTTGTCAACTTGCCTTTCTTCCAGGTTTCCCTCTTTATTCCCTCTTTATTTCCCCCTGCTCATTTAAAAAAAAAAAAAGTTCTCCTTATAATACACTTCTTGCGGTAAAGCTTTCAATGATAATCCCACCCAAACGCCTTAATCAAAGCCCATTGAAGACTGCAGGAAGATTTAATGGACTTTGCATCAGGCACTAAACATGGTAGTCCCTGTGGCTGCCTTGCTTTGTAGTCTGCAGGATAGACTTCAAGAAGATTTAGTGAATCCAACTTAGTTTTCTTCCTGGAAACTAAATTTTTGATATGTTTAAAGTACACCAGCTATTTTATTCAATGTAACTAGATGTATTTGTAAATTTAATCTGAAAAGGAATAAATCTTGGATAATCTTCAAACCCAGAGATTGTCTAAATAAGGAAAGGATTGAAAAGAAAGGAAAACACCAGGAAAGTAATGGATTGAGAGCTTCCTGGAGACAAGAAGCAGGTATAGCCAAATGCTGGAGTAGAGGATTATTTAAAATTCCTTTGACCAGTGTACTTCTTCATGAAATGGATCAAATATTGTTTCTATTAGATGACAGGGGTTCATTTCCTTTCCTTAGATAAACACTTTAAGGTGCCAGACTCCTCTGTGAGATGATAAATGACTTCCTAGACGTCATCATAAAGGAAGTTGTTCCTTATAACTGTTCTAAATCTGTTACATATCAAATTTCCTGTGCATGGCTGCCACTCTGCAATGCTTTCCAAACTGTATTTCACAAATTCTCAGTGTGTCTTGTAACATCAAGACACTCACTTTCAAGCTCCATCTTTGGCACTGTTCTCAAAACACAGGAGGTCATGGATTGGATTTGTAAATTAGTATAACACATCCTGCCTACCTTGAATTACAAAAAAATACACAATTTGGATGAGTGATTTACAAATTTATGATTACAGATGCGACTGTTCTATTTCAGTTCCCCCTGGTGAAGCTAAAAACAGCTGAAACCTTCTTATTTCAGTGATAGGAAATTCAAGAAGAGGATTATTGCCCTCTTTGTTTTGGAAAATTTGGATCGTGGTTTATATGTCATACTGGAAATAACAATAGAATCTGAGATTCTGCTTGTAGTCATGTACTTTCAGATCGCCTAACAGGCCAGTAAATATCATGCCAGGCCTTTTGGGCCTTCACCCATTTCCTTTGCAAATAAATTGTTAAAATAAGGCCCTCTCTCTTTTTATGGCACTTGACATTTGAGAAATGTCCATTGTCAGAGCATTTGTTGCAGTCTAATTAGTCCACATGTTATCAAATTCATTTCTTCACTGTTGTAAAAGAAAGTTGCAGAGTCATAGAAAAGTAGAGAAATTTTTGCAAAATCAGACTTCTTCCTTGCCTGGCAATTGCATGAGCAGAAGGCAAAATACCTGGTGTCTGTCTCTGTGTTTTTTCATCACCAGATATTCTTTATGTTGAGATCTGAGGCATGTGTCTCTGAGAACAGCAATTTTTAATTAAATATTTTTATGTATTCCTAGTGTTGAGATACATGAGAGACACTTGCTTCCTTTGAGCCCCAGCTTGGTTTTTCCTGTCACTGAAGCTGTGTGCCTGACAATGTCCTTTGGTGTTCCTTGGGCTGAATTTCAGGTAGGCTTCAAGTGTCTTGAATTTCCTTCACCAAAAAGTCCTTTAAGAAGACTTTCATCAGCATTTCCATGGGACCTTTTCTTTCATCTAGCAAATTATTCCAGTTTTCATACAGTTCTGCTCTTGGTCTGATTCTAAAATACCATCATTAAACAACACACATTTTTAGAACAGCTTTCTAGGTTGACATGTTCACATGCAATCAATTCAAACCACTAGGAGATAAGCATGTAGTAACTTGAGGCACAGGAGCAATCCCATCAAAGGCTGAAACTGTAATTACTTGATTTGCATAGATGTTGGGAGAATGTTACAGAGGAGCATGGCTAGAACAGAAAGAAATGTGTGTGGGATGGGTAAAGGGATGGTAAAAAAACACAAGTCTTTGACCTATGTATTTGTATTATAACTTTTGGTTTAGCTTTAAAGCTGTTTGCTTGGAACATGGTCACACTACTGCTTTGCCTTTCAGTGGCAAATCTGAAGGTCTTAGAAAATAATAGTTTAAGTTATTCCAGGCTGGTGTTTATTAAGGAACCTTTCAAACACTAAATATATTGAAGCCCAATCTGGTTTGGCCAGGAAAATTTGAGCAAAGTACAATGTGAGTTAGCAATAGAAAAAATCGAGCAGTAATGTGATCTACCCCAGGCTATTACAAAGTCATTAAACAGGAGGGCTGAAAATCACCACTCTCTGAATTAAAACAGGACAATCCAAGCATTTGGTTTTGCACTGTAGAGATCATAACATTTTAATGTAAATGTCTAGTTTGGATATACGCAGGAATTCAATGTAGCTATGTTTAGATTCTGCAACATTTTAAGGTGCACTCAGAAGCTGTGCCTCAAATTCTAGAGTGATTGGCCTCATTTCCAAAGGCAATGAATAGAGAAGAAGTAATAAGGAAAGCCACATTTAAGCCCCTTGTATTGCTGTACCTGGCAGCACTGGGAGTCATACCTTTCTTTTCTTTTGCTTCCTTTCACTCGAGACTGCAGTCCAAAATTTCAAAAGCTAACGAGTATATGACCTTATTCAAAAAAAAGGAATGCAGCCTTTTTGCCAATAGTATTGTTCTGGTGTTGGGCACGGTGCTGGGCATTTGGACAGCTGAATGTTTGATCTGAGCAGGGGTTGTGCAGCCACGGCTACTGCTTGTAAGATACATGCAGAAGTGCCCTTCCCAGCTATGTCAGTGGGGAGACAACAGCCCCCACTTTATCTCCAACCCAGTACAGATGAAACCAGCTCCTACACTTTCATATATCTTCCACCTTGAGAAGAAGATGCATTTATTTTGTGCACATATTATTTCACTAAAGGCAACACCACAGAGGAAAAGACAAATGTATAATTCATATTCTGAAGAGCGTTATCAACCTTTCATCTACCAGTGATAGAAAGTTGCAAGGAGACCCTATATAAATGCTAACCTGTCTGTTAGCAGAGTAGGCTCTTCAGTTGCTCCGGTGACTTCAGTTTCCTTAGGAGAAGAAAGAAAATTGTTGCCACAGTTATGCCTAGTTCATGTAGGAAATGAGCAGCTTCAAGAAAGATTTCTTTAGAATTCAATTCCCTGGAAAAATTCATAGGCTCAGTTTGTGTGGACTGTTTATGACACTAACTTAGCAAAGCTGTCCCTTCAAATCCATAGTTTTCTTTGAGAGAACAAAATACCCATGGCTCAACATCAGATGATATAACTTTGGGGGACAAGATTTTCTAGTGAGTTTGCAATTCCTTTGTCCCCACAATGTCTCTAACTTAGTCTCCATCACACTACCAGGACATTCACAGTGCTCTCCTTCCTCAGCAGGCTGCAGGGGTGCAGGACATCCAAGCTTGAGGTCCAGGGTCTGAAATACAGACGATTGTGGCACTGCATTTCTTTTTTTAAAAAAAAAAAAGCAAGTTTGGACCTTTGCAACAGAATACAGATATTTGGCCTGAGTGTAATGGTATCTGTCAGTATCGGGAAAGCCTAAACCAATGCTTCAATCATCTGGATAGACTGGTAGTTATAAGAGCCACTTCTTGGGGAATCATCACCCAGATTACCAAAGATAAGAAGACAGTTCCAGTGACGTGCAATGTTTGTAGTGATTTTACTGTAGCTAATAATTATTTCCAGCATTTATTTTCCTTAATCTGTCGGCCTTCACTGGTGTGAATAGTATTGCTCTTGAAATCTTGTCCTCCTTTATCTTTTACCAGTGAAAAATTCTTTTCTATTCTATTCCTCCTACTGTACCTCCAATTAACCTTTCAGCACGTCCCTGAGGAGATCATCCTTCCCACCCTCCAGCTTAGTGGGGGTGCCATTGGCTTTGTTCTTCTTGATACCATAGACATCCTCAATATCAATTTGTTGTCCTTATTTTTCACATCACTTATAAAGCCTAAAAATGTTAGGATGTCTCAGAGTTGGAATCGGGACCTGATGACTGATACTGGCCCTCTATTTCTTCATTTTCTGACTGAACTGTCAATATTTCAGTACTGTCTTTTATATTTAGACTACAAGCACCCTGTCAGAGGCAAGCTTTCCGGACTGTGTGGCACAACGGGCTGGGGTAGAAGAGTGACTTCTTACCACTGCAGCTGCCCATATGGGAAAGTATTAGATAAGCACATGGTCTTACACCATAATATGCCCAGGGTTCCAAATTATTTACTTTTATTTGCATGCTTATAACATCTAGTAGCTGCTATCAAAGATTTGTCTAATGGTAAGTTGTAGCCCAGGGCTCTGAGTACAGAAAATGCAGAAAACACCTTTCCCCAAGAAGCTGTCAAAGAAAATTATCCCTAATGTTACCTTGCCTGTGAGACTGGATGTATTCCAGCACAGAGGAGACCTTTTGAATCTAAAATGTATATAAACAGAAGTACACAAATCCAGTAGCAATCCAGATCTTAAAAAGCATCAGGTCATTTTCTTTACAAGAATAGTTCAAGAGCAGGACAGTTTATCATGGCTGCCCTGCCTAATATGGGCAGCAGTGAGCAGCCGCAGCGCTTGGTAGGAGGCAACACGACTTGCTGGAGCCTTGGTTTGTGCGATGGAGCACCACATACGCTGACACCCGTGGGGCTAAGAGACTGCCTCTTAGTGCACCCGATCCGATAGAGCTTGCAAATATATCTAATTTTCAGTGTAGGAGATATGGTCTCTTATTTATGATAGTGAAAACTCCTTTGGCATTAAGAAGACGCACCACTGTGTCTGCCCTGAAAGGCATCGAGGTCTCTCTCAATGCCTTGAGAGGAATTAAATATAAACACCTGCTGACAAGTCTGCTGCCATGAGAAATCCAACTAGGCTTGTACCTTCAGTTCTTATGTGCCCAAAAAGAAAATACACCGCAGCCTTAAGCAATACATTTAGGCTGTACCAAACAGGATGTAAAAAACCAACAAACTAAGAATGATTTCTACATTATTAGCCGTTACTAATTGACAAATCTCCTGTACTGTAAAATGTATCAAAGACTTCCCATTTGAAAAATGATGTAGACAATGGCTGCATACTAGAACTAATTGTACCTTCTTATGTTTGGGAAAACTCAGAAATGACTGAAAGAACAGCCAAGGAAAGCTGAGAAATCACTATCACAATTGATTTCATGATGTGATAAGGCATATATAAAACTCTCTGCTTGCAACGGGAAGACACCTTTCATGGTTTTGATTTGTTGCCAAAAGGAGTAAAAGATACAACAGCTAAGGAAATACAGAAGCAATGAAGAATGCAATTTATCTTCTTCATGATCATTTTCCTGAAATAAAACATCTTCTGAAATACAGAAGTACCAGGTTCAAAGCAAAAACAAACTCATACATTGATTTGACTATTACTGCATGGAGAAAGAGGAATGGGAAATGATTTTTCCATACATGTTATGGTTATAAATTACATAATTTAAAATTATTTTGTTGAGATCATATAATGAAAAATAAAAATGGTTATAAAATTTGAGCACCAGGGACAAGAACATTAACAGAAATTGATTTATTTATTTCCTCATGGCAGAGATGAATGACTCCTGGAATTCTAGCTGTACTTCTTACCTGTTCAGCTTCACTGTTTTCAATGTTCACAACTAGTTTTACAAAAAAATCCAAAAGCCCAAACTTTTTGCTTATCCAGATGGCATTGTTCTATCCTAGTTTTGTGGAGAGTGCCCTTTTGATAGAATAGTCTTTATATTCTTAATGCTCTTTAACTTATTTCCCACAAAGAGAGAAGAAATCATAACACCTCTGGAAATAATTTGGTAACATTAATTTTCTGCCATGTGAACAGTCACTTCTAATATGCTTTTTGCTTCTTTTCACACCAGGCACTAGAATCTCACAGTAGGCCCTGTCACTATGCCAGAAAAAGCAGTTATAACATTTTTAGCTCATTTTCTAGTTTGTTGCCACTGTAATTTTTTTTCCCCTTTATTTTCACTCTGGTTTATGCATTATTTGAACATAATTTTGTGTGTAACTGTTGTTGTGCATACGTACACACACAGCTGCTGGTTTTTTCACAAACACAGGCAGAAATCTGGACTTCCACTTGCTGGTCACCAGCTGAGGCTCGACTGCTACGCTTGCCTGATGTCTACATCTGTTACTGCAATATAACATAATATCAGGCTATCACGATTGTAGACCAGCTGTCATCAGGTTTGCTTGACAATACCCCTGAAGATATTTTCCAGATCTTCTTTCCACAAGAACAGAATGTAGAAGCATGAGTATTGGTAAATCAAATTATCCTTTGTTGCAAAATGGGTTCAAAATATTTTTTTGAAGCCTCTGAGCTGATCCCAGAGAAAGGGCTGCAAGAAGATGACTTGAGCATATCAGGTGCATTTCTCATGTCTAATACGGAACAGAAGTGTGCCCAGGACCAGATTTAGTGCTGATCGAATGCAGCTGAGCTATCAGGTCACAGTGTCCTGTAAGTGTGACAGACACTTGCCAGGAACCGAGCCTAGACTGTGACATCTCCAGGCCAAGAAAATTTTAATACCTCAGGGTCCACGTGCTGCAATCCTTACACAGCTCATTGCATGCTCATGGAGGGAGCTTTAAAGGGCTGTTTGTGTGTCATATGTGGAAAAAACATTAGTGTATTTCTGTGTACACTTCTGGGTACTTTAAAAGAAAGTTGGAGGTGTGTTTTTCAGAAACATTCATTATTTGACTCATTCAAATCCTTATCTAAAACTTCCATACTAAATGCATTTCTAGCAATTGCATCAAATATTGCATATGTCTGAAATGATATTAAATATTAATATTGGGAAAAGGAAGACTGTTCTCTCTTCTTCCTCTTCTAAAGTCCTCCTTTGATTTACTGCTTTCTGTAGTCCCAAATGTAAATAGTGTCACAGCAAATAAGTGTTTAGTGTCTGTGAAGTTTATTCTATTGGTCTATTTAGGTTCTTAAGTCTGACTTATAATGCATATAAATTAGTGGCCAGTGAGTGTTGTTTAATTATCGAGAAGCCTTGTCATTGACAAAGTGGCCTGTGCTGGCTTTCTTGCCAGGAAGAATTGAAGTTGTTATGCTAAACTCTGGACAATTTGATGTAAATATTTACCCACCCAATAAAGAGGTGCTAAAGCAAATTCAGCCTCAGGATGTTAACTCCTGGAGATCACACAAGTTCCCATAGGAAGCCAACTTCATCTTACACAGGGAAACTTCAGATCTCGCTACAGTAAATGAACAGTTGCTCTAACAAGGTGATGATAAGGAGAAGTTTGGACTTGATCATAAGCATGCCTGAGAAAAATTATATACACACAAAGAGGGATCCACCTCTCTCTCTGTGCTCCCACATGGTGTCCATCACTGTGTGCTGTCTGACAGGGTGGAT
Organism: Cariama cristata; assembly: GCF_000690535.1. Lineage (NCBI taxonomy): Eukaryota > Metazoa > Chordata > Aves > Cariamiformes > Cariamidae > Cariama > Cariama cristata. The sequence continues at coordinate 62,323 of NW_009619504.1, forward strand.
TTTTTTAGTTCTGAGTGAAGGTCAATGCAAAGCCATAGAGCTTGATGCCTACAGTCATCTAGTGCCATCTGAGATGCTCTAAAGTATCCTGCCTGGCCTCTACCAGGCGCTCCAGGAGTGTCCTGTGAGTCTTCTAGCACATGTATATCTTAGCTAGGCTGGGGTGGGTCAAATGGGATGAGATATGGGTGTGGGGGCAACTGAATCAAGCCCTTATCCTCAGAATGACAAATGTCTGCCCAAGGGCTCTAGTTTTGGTCACAGTTTCTGTCAAAATCAAGGTAGCATATAGTTGGTGATTTTCGTTTTAGTGGTTTGTTTCAGTATTCTTCCTGCGAGGGACAAATTGGCAGAGTGTTTGATGAGATGAGTGATTTGTAGTATCCTCTTTTTCTTCTGAGACATTGGTAGGGTTTAGCTGCTCAGGATGGTATCAGATTCATTGGCTTCACATTGCTGCCAGAGAGCTCAAACCACTCTCCTCTGGATGTCCATCACTCGTAATCACTGGAGTAACCAAGCTGTCTCCCAGAATGAGCTGACCAGTGCTTGAGCAGGAAACTTTTGGATCAGAAAGGACTTCATGGCCTGCAGACAGTAGGACATCTATTTCTGGGCTCCCTGCCCATTCCCTCCTGACCCAGGAGTGATCAGGTTCTGCCCTTCAAAACTGCCTAAGGCCAGTGTCTGGGCTCTGCAGCACAGCACACCGCTGTCAAGCACTTGCAGGCCCCTGAAGCTGCTGCTGGATAAGGTTCTTTGAACTTACACACTGTGCGCTTGACTCCCAGGGCCACTATCTGCATTGTCCTTGGTGGCTCTGCTCGCTTCGAGGCAGAAGCCCTGTGTCCCTGTGTCCCTCAGGGGAGGGGGCAGCTGCTGCATTTGGTTTCCATCTACTCCTTGGCCCCTCCGCTCAGTGATCTGTGCAGAGATGTGGCTGTTAAGTGTGGCCTTTCCGAAAATGTTTTCCCGCAACCATAGTATAAAGAATTCCTGCTTGTTCCATGTTGTTGCCTCACTGCCATCTCCAAGTACAGGTTGCACACTGCTGGCTCACACTCCTGAACATCACTTGAAAAGGACCACAGAGCTTGCCAGGGCTGGAGTTTCTGAAGGGACACAATAAGAAAAGCAGTACCTTTCATGGGACTTTGCCTTCTAGAGTGCTTCGGAAAGCCTTAGTGTGTTACAGGGTGTGGGTAGCCCAGACTGAGTGTGGGGGTGCCCTCAGAAAAGCTGCAGAGCCCCACATGGTCAGGACTGACCCCAGCTCACTCCCCTGGGGACTCATAGGACGTCCCACGGGCAGGACAGAACAGAGTCAAAGGCGTTCATCTCCATAGCTGCCACTGAGAAAAGCATAAGAAGACGGTGGAGAGGTAACCCTTAATGTCATTAGTGGGTGAACAGGGACTGCTGGTGGTGTCAATCATTTTGTAGAAGACAAAAAGGGAGCAATGACTGTACGAGCAGCTCCGGGCAGGCAGATGTGCCGTTGTCTTTGCTGCCTTTGGTGCTCCCACATGGGTTCATGTGGATAATGAACCCATGTGGATAATCATCAGGATAATTCAGGCTGGAAGAGGCCCTAGGAGGTCTCCCATCCAAGCTCCTGCTCAAAACAGGGTCAAGCTATGAGGTCGGACCTGGTTGCTCAGGGCTTTATCCGGTCAGGTCTTGAAAACCTCTCTGGGCAACACGTTCATCTTCACTTCCACTCATTATCATCCATGTTAGACAGATTAAAGCCAGTGTGGATACATCTGTCTATGTTGAACTCACACCTTCCTTTAGAAGCACAGGCTTGTCCTGAAAGTTGTCATTTTTTTACAATAAAGAATACAGGGAACAGAGAAATTTGTTTTGCCTCCAATAAATTGCTACATTTTTCTGTATATTTGCTGTCTGCTGCAAGTCAAGCACCAACATTGTCAAGATTATAAGGGAAAGCATATTTTCTCTTTGCTTTTGGGAAAAAATGTAGACAGAATTAAGGCAGATCTGCTGAGCTTAAGCTGGTTCCAACTTCTTCCAGGAGAGGAATATCCTAGTTTCCAATTTCACCTTCCAAAAACAGTCATATTTGCAGAGAATTTTAGCAAGGCCTTTTCTGGGGTTTTTGTTAGAAGCCAGTAGTAACCTGAAAAAGAAATGACCTGACAATGAATATGTATACACATATTTGGAATGCCAGAAAATGCTTGGCATATATTTAAAAACACCCAGGCAGAAAGGTTACTGACTCCGTATACCCTAGAACTGCCACTTGCTGATCATACAAAGCAGAAGTGTCTCTTCAAATTTCAGCTAAATACAACAACAAATAACAATAAAGGAGCAGGGACAGATTTTTAGCCTATGTTAGGAAAATATACCAATGCTATTCTTGATTTGTTTTTTACTTGTTCTAAAGCGGAAGTGGAAGAACATACTTATTAGAAATCTGCTTTTAGGGGTTCATTTTCCTCCTGCATTCTTCACGACATAACATGCACTTTTACAAGACATCAAAATCGTAAACGGACAGAACCAGAGACAAGTCAATTTATATCTCCAGAGAATCTGGCTCCACATGTCTCAGATTAGAGCTTCCATTCTGCGACTCTCTCTCTCCTTTCCCCCTCGCTGTTATCTCCCTTGCTGTCTCTTGTCGGCTGTAGAAGGGAAACCAATGGCTCCGACCACCCACGGTGCATGCTTAGCAGCTGTAAAACATAGGTGCCAAGAACCAAAATGCTTTTTCTCCAGCACTGGCATCTCTTGTGGCTGGTCCTTTGGTTGGCATTAGGAGCCAGGTCTGATGGCAGCCAGGAAATTTCTTCTAAAACGCAGAAAGGATAACATCCTTGCAATGTTTCCCTCAGTCTGAGTGTTTTCTCTGGGGAATTTGCTACTCTGCTGTATGTACAAAAAGAGAATCTTATCGGGATGTGTCGGGGGGGGATATGTTCTGTGTTCAAGGCCCTAACGACTCGGATTGAGCGTTCTCAGCACTTTATGGGAAAACAGCCGCGGCCTACCTTGGCTTTTATGGGAGAAGAGGAATGTGAACCAAAAATTAAATTCACATAACTTTGTGGGTGGCCTTCTCTGTTATGCGGAATATCTTTGTGTATGCTCATGTCTGCCATGACTTTGAGAAAAGAGCCCTTTACTTGTATAGAAACAAACTCATAAGTCAGAGTGTTTACGTTCCTAAGTACTATATCATATTTCCTGACTAAGTTGATGAAACAAATTAAGCAAAACTCCACACAGATTCCCGTATTCACAGGAAACTTTGCAAACTACTTACAGTCCTGGTTATAGTGGCAGCTAAGGATGCTGACCTTTATTTTCCTTTTGCTAAAAATCATAAGCTGACTTGCCTAGTCTTGACTTTTATATCTCAAGGAATGGAGGACTAGGTTATAACACTCCTTACGACTACTGTTCAAAGTTACAGTTTTCAAAGTGACCTAATGGATTGGTCAGCTTCATGGGGACCTGACATATGTTTAGAGTTAAGAAAATGATTGGTGACAGGATACTTTGAACACACATTTTCCTGACTTAGGTCATTAAGCAAATGAATAAATAAATTCATTCAGTGTGAATGCTGTAAAAGCATGAATATATAAATGTTTGCCATACTGGATTCTTAACGTCATGCTCTCCAAAGAGATATCATCAGGTCTTAGAAATACCCTATTTATAGTCAGTGAAATGTGTACAGGATCACTCATTCACAGTAAACGGGGCTACACTTCTTCATTTATGTTTTATTTTTCTGATCAGTTTTGAAACAAGAAAAGCAATAAAGTACCCATATCTGCACCTAAAGAAAAGTGTTTTCATGAAATACAAGTCGATCTTGAATTCCAAACTGGTTTTGCATACCCATCTAATGCAGCTTTAAACTGGTTACTTATTTACTTTCTGTGGCAAGGCACTATGGAAGACATTTCAGCATACATATGAACAAATGTTATTCAGGCAATACTTATGCATTTACCTAATCATCCTTCTACAGCAAATACTTTCTTCAGGAAGGGGCCTCAGGAAGTTCCTCACCCATGAAGTCCCACTGACTGTAATGGAACGGGTCACATGAGTAACTGACCACAGACTATAAAGTTAGTTCAGAAACTGGCCTTTTACTATCATACTTCTTTAATTGTTCATTTAAGAGTTGCACATTCCTGCAAATTTTCTACTGTATAGCAAAATTAAATCTATATAAATTAAGACTATGCAATACATTGTATATATACGCTATGAAAAATATGCTATGTTATTCTTAAATCAGGTTTTGGATAAACTGAAATTTGAATATTTGGATATTAAAATAGGGATTTTTTCCCTGTCAGTTCAATGATGTCTTATGCCAGCTTTCTGTTGATTTTTTTTTTAAAATATCTATTCATGACTTAATTCACTTAGTAAAAGTTGAACTTTGCCACATTTCTAGTCTTTCTCTAACCTCTCTAATCTTTTTCTAACAAACAACTACAACACTGCTGAAAATTTATTGAAAACACTGGCCGATATATAATGACAGGAAATATGTCTCTTAAAAATATTCCTCCAAATTCACCCTGCATCTAACATAAGAAGAAACAATTGGATTCTAAACTATGCATAGTTTTAAGGGCTTACTCTTGGCATCCATTTTTAGAAATACACAACAACTCCTCCAGCTTTTTAAATAGCTGAGACTTAATATGCCATAAAAACATACTGTAAATATTTCTGTTGCTGTAACGGTGTCTCAGTTACCACAAAGAGTTGCTAGGATATTATCTGTGTCAGGAAGTTTGTTGTGCCTTCATAAAGGAAACCCAACAGACATTTTGATGCATTATGCAAATAATATCCTGTTTTCTCAACAGATTCCTTTGGAGCAACCAAAAAAACTCCCAGCCTCCGGGCAGCGTTCATCTAGATTGCTGTATTCTGCTGTTAGGATCCGTGCAAGTAACACTTTCATTTTTTCTGCAATGATTACAGTAGTAAATAAACCTATGCTTAATTGAATTTACTGTTAGAGGTCATATTGCAAACATACCTATAGGAAGCATTTTCCAATTCAGAAACAGGAAAAACATTTAAAATGTTATAAATAAATCATATTTGTCATCAAAATAATATTTAGAAAAGTACTGTTAAACTGACATCTCTGTTTAACTGATGGTTCTCAAGTATGATGTATTTGATCAGATGAGCATACGCAGTAAAGTCCCGAAGTTATTAATTGCAAAAGAGAAATATGGTGGCAAAACTTTTGCTCATCCCATGTACATGACATCTTGAAAGAACCTGTGATAGAACAAAAGAGGAAGTTGTTTTCCCTTTAAGACACGTAATTTCCTTTTGAGTTGTCTTCGAAGTTCCTGTAGCTTAACTCTAGGCAATCCACAACTTTGCTGCGCTGCGTTTGAGCACTGAAGAGTGACAACCAGAAAGTGAATTTTCTGTAAACAGAAAATGAAGTTCCCTGAACTTATTGCTTTAGAATACAAGTAGGTCATTACAGAAAGTAAAAAAAACCCCAACATTAGTGGTAAAATGTTCACCTGGAAATACTAGCAATATTGAAAGGCTTATAATGTCTGTTGGCATGTTCACATACATATAAGATAAAAAGTAATTTTGGACTTTGTTACTTATTTACATGTTATTCTAAGGAGTTCCTTTAATTCCTCACTGTCTCTGTTCATTAATTTATTCTTTGGTTGAATAAGGACTGAATGAAAGTTAAGGTCTCTAAATTATGGCTATTGTCCCTTGTTACTGAAAACAGTTGTGTTAGTCTTTGATTAAATGTATGTGACATAAACTGTGGCCCAAACTTTAACCAAATGTACTTCATTTTTGTGGAGCTCAGCAAGCCTTTAAGTTTGTTTGTGTTAATTGTTTGCATGCTTGTGCATTGCTTGCTGTTGGCCAGAAGTGAAGGCTCTAAGTAGCACCAGAACATTTAGTGCAGTGTTTCTGACCCAGCTGGGTGAGGAAATGTCAATATGATGTGAAGGTCTCATGAGATCTGCAGTGTGAGTTCCAGGGAAAAGTTATTCAAACAAGTACGAAGTGAATAATGCTAAATACATTGAAGTTTAACTCATTACTAATGTGGTTTTTGGTGACAACTTTTGTGTAGAACCAGAAAAATGGAAAGGATGAAAGGAAGTATTTTTCCAAGATAATAAAAATGGAACCTGTGGTAAATCTGTTTTTATCCAGCACTGGATTTAAATTTGAACAATAGCACAGTGGTTCCTTATATTTCTTCTTTACTCAAAGGGAATTATGAAGAGGAATTAAACATATTCATAGGATTTGAGTGGCATTTTTTTTTAATTATGCAGCAGTAAGCTAGGAAAAAGTTCATGACTCTATATCCATATATACATCCTAAATGCTTTTCAATTTAATGTCTGGTGTAGAAAATTATTCCCATGTATTGGTATTATATGACTAATATTGATTGATGAATATGAGTTACTAGAGTTTTAAAGCCACTGCACAGGACATGCTTCAGCAATGAAAGGAGAATATTGCAAAAGAGCTGGAATATTCTGCCCATTCTTGAAAAACCAACTTTTCCTTGGCTTTAATAAAATCAACAGCGGGCCCTGGAGAAAGTAGTGCCAGTCCTGATGGCATTTTGAAACTTGATCAAATAGGGATGAACTTTGTGCCACGCTGGGCTGCAGATGGCGAATCAAGTAGGTACAAGAGCACCTTCTCCCTGTAACACATGCTCCTTATCTTTTGAAACTTTTATCTGTTCATCTGCTGCTTGCTTCCTTCATTGCAATATCAGTTCCCAGCTGCGGAAAGGATTGATGCCATCAGCCTGCGTGTCTTCCTGTGGGGTGGAGGGCAAGACTGGGTGCACCCCAGGGTATCCAGATCATGGGGTGCTGCTCCATAGCACATCCACAGTCCTGTGCTATATGAGAGCTTCCAGTAGCTCCACTTGTCAGAGTGACCTAGGAGGTGTTGTTAAAATAAAGTTAAGGATGAAAAAGAAGTTAATTATTATTTCATCAAAGGAAAACCACTTTAAAAGAATATTTAGGCTGGGAACTTGTGAGCACCTGGAAAATGCCAGGATTTGGTCTGACAAAGGCAGGAGCACTGAGACATGCATATGTGTGGGTAGCTGTGCGCAGCACACGTTCATTCAGATGGTCTTTGATTCAATATACTAGTTCAGCCTATAGAAAGCTTTGAAAAGGCACGGTTTACTGACTTTTCCCTTTTTTAAAGATAAGCGTTTCCCTTAAATTTGCATTACTCTCTTACAGTCCATGCAGCAGGAGCCATTCTGAAAGATATTTCAGCATATTTACAAATAATAATAACAATTACATACTATTTGAACTGTGATAGTGCCTAGAGACAGGCCCAATTAGAGAAAAAGTTTTGCAGAAGTGCTGGCAACTTATGCAAAAACTTTATGCTTAAAAGAACACTACCTATAATGGAAAGATAAGCTGGAAGTATTTTTTATAAGAACTGAATTTGCTTTACTTATTTACCTATTGCAAGAATGAGTAACATATTACATGCATGTATTTAGCATTTATATCGCTAGATGTGTTTATTAAAAATTTTGAAGTATGCATAGGAATGAAGACGGACCTGTGTGTACCCAGAGATATACAAACCTATTTTTCTTCTGTTCACACTGTCTAAAATAGTAGTGGGGTGGTAGCAGGGTGGGACAAAATAGACATACTGCTCTCTTTAGACAAAAGATTGTATCACAGACAGGGAAATCAAGTATAAAAATAGACTCTGTATTACAATTCAGATGGAGAAGCAGTTCACATTTGTAAAGGAGTTTGAATAATACATGACAACAGCGCACACTGTTATTGTAGCATAGTTCACACAGCATATAATTTACTTTACCTGAGAATATTATAAAGAACGATGATTTTCTAAGCCTAAAGTTTTTTAATAAAATTATTTAATTTGAAGACCTTGAGAATAGAATGTATTTTGAAGGATTAAAGTCAAGCCATAGTAACATCATGCCTAATATTATTTTCAGGGAGTCTAAAAATGTCATCACTGCTAATTCCCACATAATATCTCCATTACTTTTAAATAAATGGTCTACTTTTCATCATGTCAGAAATGGAAAATAGAGAAGTAACGTGGGTTTTTCTTTGGTTGTCCTGATCTCTAATGTAGACAAAGTTGATTTTTTTTTCTTTCCCCTTCTCCATATAAATATATATAATGAAAAATAGCTGCTACTCAATGTTGCCTAATGCAATTTACTCGCCCAGCAGACAGTGGAGTGATATTGATGTCTGTTATTACCAATGTTTAGATAGAGAGCTGAGACATGGTATACCTTGCTTTAAAAGTAACCATGTCATGAAGCGAATCCAGATCCTTCTGGCTCCTGTTTCTGCTGTTGAGTACTTTTCAACCAGCTACCTGGTTACTAGTGCCATACCAGTTTTAACACTCACTTTTTAGAAAGTCTTTCCAAGGACTGTTGGCTTAAAACACTTCCCAGCAAATGCCTCATGCAACTTAGCAAAGGGACACCTTTGGTGTGTTTAATAAACTAGCTGACTCTTTTCCGATAAACTTAGCCATACGTATGTTTCTTCCCCAGTTTAATCTCTCTGGTATACTCTTCCTTACTTTTTCTTCAGCTCCTCATCAAATCGTCACATGAAGTTTAGAGGGAAGTAATAGGAAGTGATTTTTAAGGAGACTTCATACTTGGCAATGATTGAACGAAGGTCTGTGTATTTCACTTTGTGATATGAAAGTTATTCACTCCTTTTCCAGATCAGCTACAATGCAGTTACTAAGCTGGTCCTGCTCCCAAATGGTCATGCCCTGTCTTTTATTTTAAGGAAAAACACCCCAACATCTTCAATGAGCTAAGATTAACATAAATATAGGTGCATTTCAGCTGTTTATCATTTACCTGCTCTCAACAATTACTATATACCAGCCTCCCGTCCTGTTTACCCAATATTGTCCTTCTATCAAGATGGCTCAGCACCTTTATTTTGGTTTAAAATGTGTGAAACCTTGATAGCAGAGAGCAAAATCCTCGCCTTCTCTAATGGGCTGAAAGAGATGTCCCAGTTTCTGGTGATACCACTTCCCATTAAAATAAAAAACGATGCTCAGACATCTGCTGAGGGGTAGAAGGACCTGTCTGAACTTTTTTGTAGTGGAAGATGTGTTGATCCTTTCTGAAAATGATCTGGTCAGCTAAAAGAGGGCATATTCACTTTGCCACACTAGAAATGTTTTATTTATTCTCCTAGAAATTTTCTTCCATTTTAATAGCAGGCCTTATTTTAAAAACAAACAAACAAACAAACAAACAAACAAGAATTCCTTAGTTTCCTATTGAACCTGAAGTTGGCTGCAGTACATATCGCAAGGCAGAAGATAAGGTCAAAATCTAGTGAGGTGAAAGGATGTTGGGCTGGGATTAAGGATAGTTGCCTGAAAACACAGATTTATTTTTTTTTTTTTATTTTTTTTTTTATTGTCTGCATTTTGGAACAGTTCTTTACTGTAAAGAACGAAAATGCTAATGTAGAGCTGTTTGTGTGTGAAATAAGTAAAACAAATATCCCCTTCTGCCAGCACGTATGCTCCAAGTGTAGCATCTTGTAGACTCTCGGAGGAGAAGTTACTTGGCACCTCTAGGTAGTAACTGAAATGCCCATGGAAAGGAAAGGAATTGAATTTCCCCCAGTTCAGTGACTCAGCTGAAATTCAGAGACTCTCATGAAAGATGTCTGTAGCCTCTGTTCATGCCTTCTACTTCAGTGCATTGGCCCTCTGAGGAGTGCAAATCCACTTGGAGGGCAAAGAGTGTTACCAAATACTTTGTTTGTTTTGGTATGGTGTCTGCAGCATAGTGAGAAGGACTGCAGCTCATCATCAGATTAAAAAATTTCCAAAACACAGTTATATTCAGTCTTTTTGAATTAAGTAGATACACATTCTCATTTCCTTAGGGAAATGCACTTAAAAGGGGGTCTCTGCAGTGGGAAGAGAAGGGTAATTTCTAAGGCACAGTAAATATGGAGAAGCAGGAACAATAACTGCCACCTAAGCTTCAAACTTAATTTTCCTATATAGCAGTTTGCTATTAGATTTGTTGAATCCCAAGTTCTGCTTATGAGCAATAGGATCGACTGTGGGGTAAACACTTCTGTATTTATGGGATAATTTAAAAAAAGACACGATGCCAGCATCTCCTTCTGCCTCCATTGGTATGTGTATAACAATGATGGTGCCAACTTTGAGATGGAACAACAAGGACTAAATACCAGAATCCATACTTGGGCAACAGTTCTGCCAACACTAATACATTTTAACTTCAGTAAGGAATTCAGATTTGTAATTTTATCTGTAATTGATGTAAAGTGAAAAATCTGACCTGTGTAGAGTTCTCATAGCAAAATACAAAAGTAGATGAAGCTTACCTAGTTTTACATTTTCTCACTGTCTAAAGAGGCAGACTTACAAAAAGTTGAGAAGAGTTGGTGAACCTCACAAATTATCTGAATTTGGTTTTGAATTCTAAAGCTGATTTGTCTTCCAGGTTTGGAAAAAAATGTGAATCATTGTAGCATATATAGTAACTCTTCAACACCGGGTAAAACTTGATCTGAATCGGCAGATGTAAAACTGTATTATGTTAGAGACGTTGCCTGAGGTCCCATTATGCTAGGTGCCGAATGTAGATATGTATGCTTTCTTAGATGTTTGTGCACTACAGAATTTAAAATACAAGTAGGGAAGACACAGAAAGGAAGCAAAACTACTTATTATACAGATAGGGAACAGAAGCGCAGGGAAAGACCTGTTTAAATTCACATAGGAACTTTGTGCTGGACCTGAGATGTGAACTCTGTTTTACTGAGTCCTGGTCCAAAATGCTTATTAGTACCCCAACTCCTTTTTTTTTTTAAAAAAAATTAATAATAATTTTACTGAAATATGGTAATGATAATGCTCAAATATGTTATTATGTTTGTGTTTCTAAGAAGGTACAATCTAAGCAGACCAAGAATAGAAAAAGATACAGGCACAGAGAGATACTAAAGGTCATATATTACGTGAATAACAGAAAGCGGCTTCTCTAAGTCCTACCCTGCTCTCCTTTTTCCTGCAACTTTTGCTGTACTTTTAGGATTCCTTTGAGAATCAAGACATGGAAACTCCCATGGACTAGCACTTTGAGACACATATAAGAATCTTGAGTAGTCTGCACACAAAAAAGGCCAGGTTTCTTACAGTTTCATTCTAAATACTGAGCATATTTTAGAACTACTTGATATAAATTTAATTACTTTAATTCAGACCTAATTATACTGTAATGCAACTCCTTCATATGCACTGTTCCCTGCAACCTGGGCGTTTTCAAAGCAGAGCACATCTTATGTTGATAGAACTCATGAAATCTAATAAGCAATATTTTATTGCCCTTGGTTGAAGGTCTTACAATTGGTCAGTCAAGCCTATAGCTTGCATTGACTTTAGAAATGCTCCCTATAGCTTGCATTGACTTTAGAAATGCTCCCGGACTCTCAAGAGCAGCTCCTACATATCAACTGCCGTGACTAACACAGAAATGTCTTTGGCTGGAGTGATGCAGGAGGTCCTCCCCTGGTGTGGTGGAGCTCTCTACAATGAGGGTAAAATGCACCTACATAGACAGCAAAGCTTCTTTACAGGTCAACCCAGATCCTGGTGATTTCCAAAGGAGCTGGTGACAAATGTCACAATCTTCCAAACAAAATGCAGGGAACATGTCTTGGATGGTGATCTAAAAAAATACATAGCTCTGTGTGCCTTTATGTGCATATCAGTGAGCATGTGTGTATATTACAAAACATACTCCACTGTACACTCTTCTCCCACCAATAAGAAGATGAGAGAACAAGCATATGGCAGATGTTAGTCTTGCTGCTTAAACACTGCTGAAGGGCATTCAGATAACACAGTAGTGCATGGGGTATAAGAGTCTCTGGAAAAGATGTATTTCTATATGCTAGATCAGAGTCTATGATGTGATGAATCCCACTATTGCCACTGACTCACACTCCCAGCCAGAAGCTCTCCAGAAGGAAAATGAGAAAGAAGAGACCTCTGAAAGAAATGTCAGGGTAGTCATTTTCTCATAGGACTCTTTTTGGCAGCTGCAGATAGTGAATCTGTAATAACATGTTGAAGTTTTGAAGGGGGATTCCTCCAGAACGGAAATGTCCTTAGAAGGACCATTTCCCTAACTATATTCGAGCCTGTGGGAAACTGTTACCCTATGACGAGTTCTTCTAAACGAGATAGGATTTATATTTATTCTTAAATTATGTTTTATTTTTGGCAACTCCCCCACTGTGACTTGACATCCCGGAAACAAGACCCTTCAGATTCTCAGAAGCCAGAAACACTGCTGACAAAACTTACTCAGAATTGTCTTCATTTGCTCAATTCACTTGATAACATTTTCTTTCCATTCAGCTATTCCCTCCTCTACTAATTCTGGAACAGCTGTTGTGTATATTAAAAATTTAAGACTATCTTGCTGGAGATACATAATCCAAATCAAGAGAAGCAAGAAAAAAAGCTATCTATTTAACCTGATTATATTTCTATTTTATGACGTTTGGATTTTGCATAATGAGACTTAGAGACAGGTGCCGAGTAAATACTATCTTGGAAAATGGTCCTAATTTTTAAATTTAATTCTGAGTGTATGTTGTGAGTTTTGGGGTACCTTAGTTTTGTGTCTAGAGGTTTTATTCACACCACTAAATTTCAATTGTAATTTTTCTCAGCTACATGACTGTAACAGCTTATATTGCATTGGGCTGATTGTTACAGGTTTTTTTCCTTCCTCTGCAGACCTCGCAATCTCAGTCTGAGATCTAAGAATGAGACTGGATTAATTTCTGATTGCACACCCTCATGAAAAACAAGAGATTTGCCAGTTTTCCCAATGCCTTCAGTGATATTTCTTACTCTCATTAACCCCTGGAACTCTATTAATATGAAGTGTATTCATATAATAGACCGTTCTGCTGATTATGTGCAATGTATGGGCAGATTCTAGATCAATATTTTAGTTTTACTGGTTATTCAGATTTGGCAGTAACAATGAATGGAAAAATCTGTTTCTAATAGATGAAGAGCGATCCCATGCACACACAGCAAGAAGCTGACACTTTTCCAGATATTCAAAGCAGAAGCGCAATCTATTATTTTGTTCTGTAATTGTCCTTTAAGTCTTCCAGTTTTCCCACAAGGGTAACAATTTGGTGACTCCTGGTGTAACATTTCCCACCAGACTCTTTCGCTGCATACACTATTGGAAAAGTTGACAAACAGCAATTTAGGAGTCTTTTAGCTGATGAAGTGAAATTCTCTCCCATGCAAAAGACATGCTGGGGTAGGCACTGCTTTATGCCTTCTTTGAGGACGAAATAGGAACAAGAGAGAGCTCCCTTGCCAGCCCTCCGCCGAGCCAGGGGAAACGCGCCAGTGAGACACTCCACAAATGATGTGCTCTGATGCCTGCCCCAGCGAGCAAGCCAGAGATTGCTAGGGACTTTGACAGGCAATTTGGATTGAATCTTACAATGTAATGGGCAAAAATCCTACAGGAAAATGCTCCCATGCTTCAGGTTTTGCACCTGAATTCAAATATTCCTACTTACCTTTGGGTTAGAATTTGGCAAGGACGGGATTAGCTCCTGTACTACACACCACCACATCAAATAATTACAGTATTGTGACCATTATTTTCAGAAATAGAACTTAAAAATCTTTCTGAAATGAATCCAAACAGGATTAGCTCCTGTACTACACATCACCACATCAAATAATTACATTATTGTGACCATTATTTTCAGAAATAGAGCTTAAAAATCTTTCTGAAATGAATCCAAACCACTCTTTAGTGCCTGCATTTAACTCAGAGTTTAAAGTTCAAATTTATACTAATAGACAGGTAATCTGGAGGTTTGTGTTACAGACACTTTTTCTCATGCCTATAAGTAGGCAAGTTAAAATCATTGAACTCCCTCTGTTGTTGTAATTGAACTCAGAAAACAATGCTGAATTAAAAGTTTTCAAAAAGATAAAGAGAATTTCTATTTCACTATTAAGGTTGCTGCTATTTTTCGTGACAATCTTGAATTACTTGCTTGGTAGTAACACAGGCACTTACAGAGCCAGGTAATGTCAAGTATTAACAATCTCTTGGCAGACTTGATCCCATACCCAAAATAGCAAAACAGCAACAAGTTTCAAGGGAAGAGACAGTCTTTCAGTTGGTCAGAGCGTGCCAGAATGGCTATTCTCCACACGGCATTTGGTGTGATCCCAGATCATCGGTGAGGGGAAAAAAGGAAGTAAAGCTCAGATGCCAGTGCCTTAGTGCAGGATCTTAGTGCAAGATTGTGAACTTTCTCCTTTCACAGTGCATTTGTACAGGTAGACACACACCACACGCCCTCCCTCCCCATTTTGTGCTGTACAACTCCAGTGAATATCATGCTGATGGATTTTTACAGCACCTCAAACACTCTGCTTTATATGAATCTTGGATGAGCAAAGTTTTACCGGGTAAATTCTCTCTCCTCAATCTTCCCCAATTGTTTCTTTTATTCCACTTTTACATTTAAAACATTTATGACATGCTCATATAAAGATAGCCATATTTTTTTGTGCTTTAACACCTCTAGAAACCAGACTTGCCACCCAACACATGGGCAAGCATTAACATGTGTCTTGTGAGATCAACTTCTTCCTCTTGAATAAATGCCATTAACATGTCGGGAAGTTACGTGGTGATTCATGTCTGAACACTGTAGGCCAGGACAGAGCTTTTAAATACTACATCTATGTTTAGGCATAGATTGCAACAGATAACTAACCTGGAAAATGAGATGCAGAGCAATGTGAAAATTCTTACACACACTGGGCTTCCAGTCATTGAATATTGCATAACCTAAGATAAATAGAAATCTTGGTTATGGAGCTTAAAAAAAACCTCAGGATGGAATGCTTGTTGAACATAATACTGTCTAATTTCTACTTTGTCAGCTGTAAAATTCATCTCCTCATTAAACAAAAAAAAAAAGCCAAATAAACCAAAGTTTATGAAATGTATGTTTGCATTTAAAACTGTTTTGCCGTTCATTTTCAGATGACTTTGGAGACATGGCCTGTGTTATAATACCACTTCCATTAAACATTGGAAGCTCAACTTTTTGCAAAAAAATTCACACAAACATTCTGCTCTTAATCCAAACAGAGGGGTTATGAACTGAACCTTCAAACAGAAACTTTCAATATTTGGCTTCTCAGCTCAGTAGCACCAATATGGCATGCCAACTATCATGCACTGTAATTAATAATTGTAAAAAAAAAGGTCTTTAAGGCAGAATACCCAC
The DNA here is from genome assembly GCF_000690535.1 of Cariama cristata. Taxonomy (NCBI): domain Eukaryota; kingdom Metazoa; phylum Chordata; class Aves; order Cariamiformes; family Cariamidae; genus Cariama; species Cariama cristata. Next base: position 77,772 of record NW_009619504.1, read on the forward strand.
TGCATATAGCTTGTCTGCTTTTTTAACCAAATAAGGTAATAAGGCATTTCACTGTTTATAATAGCAACATGAAATACGATGTTTCAAACTGTTAAAGAAAACACATTTAAACTTTTCCTGCCCATTCCCAAGTTTCTTCAAATTCTGAAAAAAAAAATAAATACTGGCTATGGTTCTCTGGCAGATTTATAGGAACCTCCGTTTTTCACTTTTCAAAACACTTTAACAAAGCTTCAGAGAGGAACAACATATCACCCAAGTTCTGGCATTTATGCAAGGATTGTACACACAGTTCTGAAAGAGTAAACATGCAAAAATCAATTCCAGAGAATGACAGAAAGCGGAACTAATTAAAGACGCCCAAGTGAAAGAGATCGTTTTCTAAGACAAACATGTCAATATTTATCACATAGTGTTGGTACTGTAGTGAATCTGGTGGTATTTATAAATATACATCTGGCACAATAACATTTTGGTAATTATAAAATGAATGCTAATAAAATATGTATAAATACTTAAGCCCTACACTAGACGACTTTCAAACTACTGCTTTAGCCTCTTATCAAAACTTAAACATTTTATTGTCTGACATCATCCTAAAGTTCTTTAATGACCAAACATTTGTTACTATTCCCACTTACCATTGTAACTTTATTGACATACCTAGAGTTGCTTTTGATTACACCAGTGAAAGGAGACAGATTCAGACCATGTAGTCCTCGTTAAACACTTCTCTTTCATATGTTTTTCTTGCCCGGCAAGTCCAGTAGCTATTTAACAGAGCTACCTTGGGCTCTCCTGGTTGTGATGCCAGGCCTATCTGGTGCCGATTACCCCTTCATCTTGCTGGAGGTTTTCTTGGCATCAGATCCAGGCCAAAGCAGATGAAACACATCCTCAGGATTTTACCCCCGGCTACTAGTTTGCAATATGTTCTGAACAGAAAATTCGAGTCAGTGGGTTTTCACTTCCCAGAAACAAGGGCAACGAAGTGCATTTAGGATGAAAGCGTGTCGGCCTCAATCCTGACAAAAACCAGAAGAGGTATTATAGTTTTTAAAACTTTGCAATGTTGAAGGTGATGCTGGTATAGTTCTGCCTCATCAGGTTTTTCTCATCAGCTGAGTGTTTGGTGTTCAATAACAGCAAAGCTATGCACTCTCAGAATGCTCAAACTACCACTGCCACCTCCCTTTTTTCACAGCCAGGTTCTTTTACGGCAAAGAATACATGCTTATTACTACTTCGTTTTGTTTCTAGCATGGTGTGCTACTGAAAGAGAGCTGCTTGAAGAGCAGGTAACTATTGCCTCTGTCACTGGAAGTGGACTCCTGTGCACCAGTGCCAAACGCAGAGGGTAGAAACTGGGGAGAAGGGATGGAGGTATGGCTGCGTATGAGTTACATGAGCTCTGTGCATTTCTGTATTCAGGTTAGTTATCTTTTTCTGATTCCCTGTATTTTATTATCCAGTATATCTGAGATTTCTAACTGCTTTTGAGTTTTGCGTGTATCAAATGCATTCAGGAAATACTAATTCCTTTTAAAGTATAGCTCTAGAGCTCATGAACAAAATTGAGCTTTGCAGATCAAAGTTCCTTTTTTCATCAATACAAATTCAGTATGCAAAACAAAAGCTTGGACAAGAAAGAGCACTATGGCTGGAAAGCTTTACTTTTGAGTTTTCGGGATTGGAAAGGTTAAGGTACTTTGCTTTGGCAGCGCTTTTATCATGTCAAGAGGCTCTTTCTATTTTTTCAGTTGTCTTGTGTGGAAATTTAAATGTAACAGCAAGAAAACCAGGTTGTACTCATCATTTGACTTTATTTCTATTCGGTTGGTTAGTAAGAGAATTTCCTGTCTGCAGGAAAGTTCCATGCTTTGGAAAGAACAGTTTATTTCAGGTTGATCAAAACCTTATATGCCACAGTTGACACAGTGAATGAAATAAAGTTCAAGAAGTTTGCATCGGCTGCCTGAAATGAAATTTTATCAGACTTGACATCCATCGTGTCAGAAGTTTCAGTATTCACAATAGGGCATTTTGTAACTTTTGTATGACTGATTCCAACTCAGGTGCTAGCGCCTTGTTCAGCAGCATGGTTATTTAGGATGTTATAAGTAGCCCATAGCTCTTTCCCCTTTTCAGAGATGCCTCCTGCTCTGCACCATCACCAGCATGTGTGCTGTCATGTTGTGAGATGGTTTGAGGAACTAATTCAACTGAAAACATTCAGCTAAGTTACCTGAGTAGTTTCTCACATGCTTGCAGAGCCATTGTGCAGGGGAAGCAGTGACTGCAGCAATAAAAGGCCCAGCATGTACAGGAGGAGGGATGGATTAAGCCGGTCTTGCCACCGAAAGTTATTCATGCAGAACCATAATCACTATATAATTTCATTATCGTGTATGGATTACCCTGCTTCCCTAACACCATGTATCCTAATCCCCAAAGAGTTGATTCATATGTATCTTCATATGGAAGATATATTAACTACCGTGCATGGATGAGAAACAGATGTTTTATGCGAACGTTAAAAATTCCAGGACAGTTTTTGCAATGATAGAGATTGCTCTGGTGTCCTTGGCTAGCTTCCTTGGTGTTGTCACTTGTATTGTATATTGTTTGGATACACTGCAGAGATGGATGCTGCAGTCATGTTTAATGTAAGGCATCTATCAAAGGCATCCCAGAAGTCTAGGGCATGCATGTAAAATATCTGTGGATAAAGGAGAGAAAGAACATAAATGAAAGGAAGGCAAAAAGAATAAAATGTATTTATCTAAGGGAAAAAGAGGAGGTAAACATGAAAACCACTGTAGGAATAATGACTCATGAAAAGTAAGCAAAACATGAGGATATCAGTGAATATTGATTCCTGAAGCCCTGAACAAAAGCGTCAGGTGATGATGTTCAGTTGGCAGCTGTAGTAAACGAGCTGACTGTCGAACATCCCAGCAGCATAAGACAGGAACAGTTCTGCTTGAAGCGATGTTGTGCAGTTCAGCACAAGCAAAACTAGAGCTTTTGCAAGTGCAGGAATTAACACTGCTGCTAGCACACACACACAAAAATGCCTGTGTCATAAACACAGTTGGAGACATGTGGCATAATGCAAGCAAAACCACTAGTATTTCTGGAATTAAGTAAAAAGAAAAGGAGAAAAGTTTGGCTTAGGCACTGGTTGGATATTCCTAAACTGACCTGCTCCTCTCCTCTACTCTGTCCCACCAACTATTTAAGATTAAGTGACTGAAGAAAAAGACCCTCTCACACACCTACAAACTTGATTAAGCCAGAGACTTCGCTGATTTCAAGGGCTGGTAAGTGCAGTTAGAAGCCACTGTTGCTGAGGTTGGAAAAGTCAGGCTTCGGTCTCAAGTTTGCAGGAGTGGTGGTCTTTTTTTCCTAGTAGCTGGGCCTGTTGTCAGTAATGTAGAAGGTAAACGTTTACACGTGAGAACTAAAGCACAGACAAGTTAGCTGACTCATATTCACAAGGAAGGTAGTTAATGGTGTGAAAAGGATTCACATCTCTTGAGTTCCTCTTCTGTGTTTTATCCACAAAACCATTTTAAAGTGACAGGATACTTCCAAGTTTATTATTAATTTAAAGAATACATTACATCTTCAACACATATATTTACAAAGCCAAAAAGGGTTTTCTCAATCTGGAAACCATTAATTAGCAATTCTACCTACATTAAATAGGTAAGAAATAAGAAACAATATTTTCATGGCTACAAGAAATTGTATTTTTATGTCTACAAATTGAAGGGTAGCTGAGCAAAGAAACGTAACAGCTGTGATTGTATGGCATTCAAGTTTATACCTGCATGCAATTAATGCAGAGGGACTTCTCATCCAGCAGTGCCCTGCTCTGCCTCCCCAGCCTCCCCAGAGCTCTTCTGTCTTTGGTTCTGCACAACAACCTCTATCTTTGTTCTGGGACAGATAAATTGATAGTAGAGGTTATCCCATCTGCAGGTTTCATTATTTGAAATCCACTAATAAATCCTTCCTAAATGTGGCAGTCAGAAGAACACAACAGTGAACAGGCAGTCCGTAACCTATATGAACATAGAGAATGGGAAAAGCAATTCTGTGCAGGTCCAAACATGGTAAATTATCAGGAAAATCTTAACAGTCAGATCTGTGTCATTGTAGAACCATTTTTCCAAGCAGAATAATAGAAGCTAGAAACTTTCATAGTTGGACCGTCATCATATGAATGGTATAATCGTCCTGTGAATGGTATGACTACATTGCTAAGCCATTTTAACTCTACACATGGTTGTGCAGGGCTCAGCTGTGATTTTAAATCAGGGAAAATAGTTTAGCACTTGCAAAAAACATATTTCCTCCTTGTGCTTTTTACTTGCTGACTTAAGGATCCCACCTAAACCAGCTCTCAGGGGAATCTCCTTTGAGATCTCACGTTCACCTGAAAGTGGAAGTGTTAATTCCTTTGAAAACTAGTTCTGCCAATGTTTGTTCAGGCTGGGAAGAGGGAAGGGCTAGACAGATAATTACCTTGAGAATTAGAAGAACATCAAAAAATCCAGGAAGAATGAGAGTGAACTTAAGAAAGCAGGAAACCCCTAGGGAGGAAACCTTCTGTGTCTGAAGCCAGAGAAGACAAAAATGGAAAAGTTAGAAAGAAAAGTACTCTGTCAAAACCATTCACTGAAGTCCCAAAAGTGACCTGCTTTCATTCATTGCACTAAAACATCATGGTCATTTGAATTCAGCTATCTTTTATGAGCCACAGTGGGAAAATGAATAGGAACTGATCTCTCACATGCGTAACCTTACAACCTGACACAGGACCTTGCAACAGACTAGAAAAGTCCAGCAGAAATTCAGCAGTTACAAAGGTGAGCAAGCAGAGCTTAGTTTGCCCTTCCATCACACCACGGCTCTGCTCTCAGGATTTACGTGGTGCTGGGTCTCATGCTCACCCTCTGCACTGGGGCAAATTCCACTTGTTTGTAAGTGCAGATGCCCATATTTCAATAGAAGGGATCACGCTACATTAAAAAATTTCATATCTTAATCTATATTTCAAGACTTCCTTTTTAGTTAGCTTTACTATGGAAATACAAAGAAATCAAAAAAGGACTGGAAATTTGGGAAACAAACATCACTGATATTTGTATGTTAAAAAAAATGCTCATGGTCCTTTGTCTCAACTTTGCATTTTGGGGGGCATTTGGTATGTTTTTACTCAGAAGCTGGATTCCCTCTTTATAAAACCAAGGAAACAGGATACCACCTTCCTAGAGAACCATCTGCAGTCGGAAATAATCCAAATTCTAGCCAGTAAAAGAAACGAGGCAGTATAATATGCACATGCCAGGGATTACTTTCCCAGTCGTTTCAGATGAAGGAATAATAAAGGATTGCATTGCTTTCCATTATTTTCAAAATCCCTCTCACTTGAGAAGACTATCAAGAGTTATAACAGTTTTTTTCCGATTTACAGTATGTGAACAGTTTCTATCTGGCTCCACTAGCTTGTTGGTGCCCCCTTGTGTTTAAAAGAACTTGATAAAGACCAATTGTGTCTGGGTCTTTTAAGACACAAGGCTCATGGAGAACTGAAATAACTGATAAAGGTATGAAAATTAGGGCAGAGGAAAAAAAAAAAAGACTTCTAAAAGCTTTTTTAGAATTGAAAACAGATTTTTAGCTTGTAGTTTTTCAGAATTGTTTTTACATATTTCCAGATGTTACCAAAACCACTGATAAATTAAAGGTACTTATGAGTTTATAGTACATGTATTTTTAAAAGTATTTAAAGAACTATTAAAAAAGAACATCGAGATTTCTTCTCTTTATTCTGTTCAGGTTTATTGCTCCCATACATATAATCAATAATTAAATAATACTCTTTATTATCTGATGGTGAAAGGTATCTGAGGACTTGCTTTCAGGTACCATTATTTTAAGGTGTGTGGGTTGTTGGGTGAGCAGGTTATACATGTGAAAAAGGAGTTGGAGCAACATCAGCCACTGGAAGGTCTCTTACTGTGTCACTGGTCCCCTTCCAGACCTTGTGCCGAGTACATCACTTCGTAGCTCTCGATATGCTCATCTTCAGTATATGTATTGGCATCTTCCCACAGGAATTCAGCCTGCTGTTAAGATAAAAAAAAAAAATTGTAGGTCTTTCGGTTTAAATTTATTGTGGGAATAGCTGATAAAATAGGTCAAAGAAAAAAATTTCCGTATATGGTAACTAATGACCAGATCTCCCCCTTAGTCTTGTGAGGCAACACAGAATAGGCAAAAACCCCATGGTTTTCAGTCCCAGAATGAACACAGGTGGCTTTGGGTCAGTGAACATGTTACCAAGCACATATTTTGCTGTGGTCCTGGTTATTGGCAGAAAATTGCCTCCATCACCTCTGTTGTGACTGAGGAGCATAGGACGAAGCATGTCAGCAACCCAGCAGCTGAGAAAGAACTGCCAGGCTACAGCAGCAA
>NW_009619504.1:84291-92199 GCF_000690535.1 Cariama cristata
GAGCGGTGACCAGACACGGTTGGGTGGGTGGCCACCATCCCAGCACAATACAAGAGTCCAGCAAATTTTAAGAGCTGTTGAAGGTCCTGTGTTTTGAAAGGGAATATTCAAGTGCTGATTTTGAGAAGAATATGAATCACCAGAAATTTGTGTGAATGTATCTCTTTCCCACTTGGATCTACATAAACAATACACACACAACTTCCTAAAACCCCTCAAATTCAGTTTTCGTCTGTGGTCAGCAAGAGGCTGCTGTGATTCGAGTTCTCCTGAAAGGCAGCTCACCTCTGAAAGAAAACTCCTTGATCTGGTACCTCTTGGATCGCAGTCTTGACAAAAATAGGAGTGCAATACCTTTTCTTCTTTTCTTGCAGATAGATGTCTGTTTGACAGTCTCAAGGGTGAGCTACAAAAAATTCTCAAATGACAGATTAACTCCCAAGTGGTGCAATTAAAGAGATTTATTAAGATTAGGTGGAGAAGGTGACATTAAAGCTGAAGAAATGGCCTGGATGTCACACCTACCCTGACATGCGGCAACAGCTAATCCGCGAAGTTCTACTTCGGCTTAGTCACAGTGATTAAGACGCCATGAGTTTACAAACTTTTTTCATCAAATATTTTTATCCCTTCTTGTCCAGCCCTCTCCTCTTGTCACTCAGCCTAGCCCACAGTTATAGGCTTTCACGTTACCGTGTTTTTGTCATCCCTTCCTGCTTTGCCTGACTTCCCACCCTGATTTACGCCGGTGATGCTTTGAAGAAAGCAGAGACCTGGGCTGCGGGAACACACCAGGCCCAGTGTCAGCCGTTTGCTTTTAAAACATCAGTGTGTGCTAGATGCTGTAAGCGATGCATTTTGCTAGTGCATTTGTGTACAATAACAACTGACACGGCTTTGTTACTCTTAATTACCCAGCTGGATATAGACAAGCTAGTTATTTTTACAGATACATTGCTGGAAAGTATGTGGTGTTCAATCTGATCGGGAAACAATCACTGCTGCATTATCTTATTTACGTAGACTCAAAGCACAATGTAAAAATGTCTGTGTTCTTTCTTGGATCCATTTGATATTCAAAAACATGTACATGAGGATACAACCATACCTGATTACCAGTCATCTATTGCCAAGATCTGCATACCCTGTCGCAGATGGATGATTGCATATTAAAACATTCTTCTTCAAAATTTTCTGTATTTCTTTCTTTCAATACCTGTCCTGCAGAAACACAGAGGTTTGAGGCTGGAAAAGTGAACGCAACTGTTTCCTTAACCAGGTCATCATCCCCAAAGTTTCTCATGCAGGTCCTTGGATATTTGCATTTTGGAAAATATTGGTGAATCTTTCTGAACTTGCTATTGACTCACAGCCCTGGGCTGGATTCTCAGTTCATTGTTCCCGTATTTCCAGACAGTCTTCGCAGAGGTCCCAACTGAAATCGTGATTCATGTGTTTAAACAACAAACACCTTGGAGATAAAGTGTGGATATTAAAATAGATAATATAACCGGTTTAAAAAAAAAACAATCACACCAAAAAAACTAGCAAACACCTGTTACCAGCAGCTGTAACCGAATACATGAAAGTATAGAATTTAAACCTACAATTCAGTGACAGTCATATGTGTAATTTCACTGCTAATGTCTCGTGTCCATGGAGAGACCTTATAATATTTGTATGTTACCTGGGAAATAATTGCTGTATGTAGACCATTGAGACTTGCACTATAGTAATTAAATTCTGAAAAAGCAGACATATGATCATGTGTAATATTATCCAAATATTAGTGCAACAGGTTCTCTGCTGTTACACTACAATCTGGTACTGTTACAACGTCAGGTCTTCACTCATTTACACAAGTCCTAACTTGCCACTTTTTGTGAAGTGTCGTTGTAAAATAATGGTCTTAAATTGTCAGCTACCACTGCATAAAATGCACTTGTGACAGGATTGCATATAGCAGAGACGGCAGGGGCCTGGACGGAGTTAATAGAGGCCTCGGCATCTTCCAGCTGTGCTGACAACTGGAAACAGCTGAGGGGAAGGGGGCGGCCCCAGCATCTGCCCTGCAGGGAGATGGGAGCTGTGGGAAGGGGGGGAACCCTGAGCAGTCACCAGGGAATAAAAAGGCTTTGGGCTTCTTTGTGGCATCTGGGCTGGATGCAGGAAAGGGAGGTCAGGCTGGGCTCCTGGGGGGGTGGGATGGATAGGGAGCCCAATACCATGGTCTGGGACTGTAGGTGGGATCTCTGTTATCCTGGGGGAAGGTGGCCACATGGAGGGTCTAGAAGCATCAGCAGATCCTTCTGGAAGTGCTATCAAATCTCTGAGTTTTCAGAATCTAATCTCCAGTGGATATCAAATCTTGAGCTGTTTTAGTGGCATATCTGCTGATAACTAAGGAGGATATGAAAGTATTTAGGTCCTGGCCTGTGAAAACCACTGCCTTTCATGGCAAAATGCCCATTACTGTTAATGAAGTGTTAAAAACTTGAGCCACTTACAGAGTATTAGTTTGAGTCATTGTTAGTATCTCTTTGTATCTTATAAGAAAAGGCTTTCCTGCTTCCTTTGTAAATGGTGCAACAATTGCAGGTTCAAAAAAGAAGTTACAGTAAATACCTAGACTAAATGTGTGTCAAGCGAGATGCTGGCTCCTATAAATACAGAGTGGCAAGTCAAGTCACAGGTAAATACTTCACCCTTTTTTCCTCTGTATGATTCAACTGGCAGTAAAACTATAACAGTAATTTCAGGTAAGCAATTTTCTCTTTTTTTTTTTTTCTTTTTAAACTTCATTGCTTAAGATCAAAGATACAGAGGCAGGTCACAGCATGCAGCTGCAGTTTGCACACCTGATTTTTGCTTTGGATTGTATACCACAAAAAAAAAAAAGAAAAACAAAGATACATGAAAACTGTTCTTATTTTTTCCTATCCTGGTTACCCGAAACTTCAATTCAAGAAGGTAATCAATAGCTGCTGCTGTTAGCTGCATGGATCAAAGAGAAGAGAACACGCACTTTCATGTCTAATGGAAATGACCATGGACCAATAGACTTGCCCTATAGCAAGAAAGGATTGAGATTAGGAAAAACTTTTCTAAATGCAAGGATAACTTTATGCACAGCACCAGATTCTTACAGAATCTTGAAACTAATAACAGCAATCTCATAAAAATGAGTCAGGAAAACTCAGATCAGCAGTCGCTTGGGTCCAGTTGAATCTGCTTTGGGATAAAGAAGGGGACTGGATCCAAAGACAGAGGGTTAAAAAAAAAAACAAACCACAAAACACATACACAAAAACGGAGTGGGCTCAGTTTCACTCCCCCACCCCTCTGGCCAGCACAGCTGGGCTAGTCATGGCTGTCGTAATTTCCTTCCAGCAGCAGCAAGGGGAGAATCGGAGACCAACTGTGACTCACATGGTCTGAGTCAAATCTTCTCTCTTGCTGTTCCTGTGAACATAGTTTACAGCATCTTCTAATTTAATTTCAAAGTCCTGGCTGGGCTCTTGGGTGGTGTTGCTTCCAACTGTAAATTGCAGAGGGAAGAAGTGGGAGGTTCCTCTGACTTTTGTGAAATGACACTTGGAAACTTCAGCAGCATTAATGGGAAAACCCTGCACATATCCATAGTGGCTAATAGTAACTAGCAAAGCACTTCACGGGGACATGAGAAAGGGAAGAGTCTTCACGTATGCAGAAGCAGGGCAGGCTGTTCTAATTTTTTTCTGCTCTTACACAGAACTTCATTTTTCACTTCTCTTACATTGTCTAAACTTGTGAAAATCAGTCATCCCAAATATTTATTCTTAACTTAGGGAATGTGTGGTGACCCCCAACCTGCTTCTGCCATTGGCACGGGCAAAGACCTGCAAAGTAGTGAATGTTTTTCACTATAGACATTGTTTGATTCAATCCTTAAACTGCCTTCAGCTTTGAGCATATACTTGGCGTACTAGACATTACTATTTACAAACAGTAACATTTTTCTCACTCAACCTTGGCAAGATGTTAAATCACAAAAAAAAAAAAAAAAAGCAGAGACTCTTCACAGAAGTAGTATTTAATATAAGCATGCACAGAAGCACTTGCAAGATTGGGGCATTGATGAAATAATGTTTTTAGCAGTATCTGCTTAATAATTCCAACACAGACCTACGCTTGACCTAAATAAGTTCATAACAAATAAACTATTCTGTGCTTTAGGTACATGAGCTCTATATTAATGCTGAGTGTTACACAGCCAAAAGACTTGCCATACTCTGAGGTCCATGTAGCCCAGGACCCAGTGTCTGTCAGAGGTAAGTACCAAGGAAAGGAGATAAGAAACAGAGCATCCTTCCCCACAAATGCCTTTCCAACGATCAGAGGCTTAAGAGCTTACTGAGCTGAAAATTATAGCCAGACTACTTTGTACAGTAGACACCATTAGACCTATTTTTCACAAATGTTTCTCATCCCTTTTTTAAAAAAAAGCTGTGCTTCTGACTTCACTCATATTGCATGAAAATGTAGCCATGCTCTCTACCCGTAGTTTTGTTATATTTATTATTATGTAATAATTTACATCATAATCTTATGGTTTGAGTGTATTTAGCAGAAAAAAATCTCTTCCTGTTTATCTTAATCTTGCCACCTGCTAATTTCTCTGGGCACGCCTTAGTTTTTATATTGTGTCCTACTACTCCTCATTTATCTTTCCCACATTCCCTGTGATTTTAGGGCTCTCTGGAACCTGATTCTCCACCTCATATACAACAAACCCATTAACTTTTTTTGCCTGTGCATCAACGGCAGCCAAGGACTGTGTTGTGTGTAGTGCCGAAGGCGAGGAGGCAGGGGGTAGGCTGCTGTCGTAGCCACGGCCGGGGCTTGTTTCACCATCATGTGATTGTGTTCATACCGTTTCGGGTGGCTGCCAGGGATATGAGCCCTTATCTCCAGATGCCCCAGCCAAAAGGAGAGCTGGAGTGTATCCCTCCCTTCACTGCGTGCCCCTCAAAAGTGTAAAAGACTTCGTAAAAATAGTTCAGAGGCAACTGCAAGGCAGAGAGGTGGTTGGTGGGTTGGTTGGTTTGTTTTGCCATTTGGGATGGTGGGGCTGGCATTACGTGCAGCCATTTCCCCACAACATGAGCGCCCCGAACACCCGGAGCCTTTGCTCGGCTCCAAATCACAGGAGCTGAGAACTGCATTATTATTGTTATGAAGAGACACAATACATTTTGCAGGAGCAGACTATAAATATTTCCAGCAAGCGCACTTACTATAGGTGTGGATGCCAAGCAGCGCTGTCTCCTTCCTAATTGTTAAGAAAGCATTTTTGGTTTATTGCATAGACAGTAGATTCTCCGTCCCTTTACCATTCTTCTCACAAGTATGTGTTGAGATGGCACGCTGGGTTTATCACACGCCAAGGAAGAAAACTGTAGCTGGAGCCTCTGCTTCCTATCAGCTCAACAGCCTATTTTAGCTCAGGGGGCTCTTGAAAAGACAAATCATATTTCCTCTGCTCTTGTGCGCGGTCAGAGTCTGAGCAGTCCCACTGCTCAGTTCTGTCACTTCAGGTGCAGGAGTGGTCCAGCCTTTCTTAGTCTGATTACAAAGTCCATACGCCCGCACAGGGAGTAGCCCAGGGAATATCGACAGGTAAATGAAATAGCGCGTGGAAGCAGTATAGAGTGATGGAGGTCGGGCAGGCTCTGTCCGGATGCCCGATTTTCCCATTACCTTTACCGCTATTTCCAACAATGGGCTTCTCCAAAGCAGCCAAGGGATCTGCTAGAGCTCGTCTAGGGGAGTGGGAAGGAAACTTGTTGTCCTGCCTCTCAGTACTACTGGGTAGAGCACAGGTTCCACAGCACATCGAGATTTTTCCATTTCCACTCAAATCTGGGCCACGTCAGCCCAGGCCCCTAAATAATACTAGGCAATTAATGTATTTTAATTTTCAGGACACTTTAAAAATAAATGATTGCCCGTTAACACTTAAACACCTGGAATGAGGCAGTAATGTTAAGTTTATTCATATTTTTTTCCATGTGTGGGGCTGGAATACAAGCTTAATTTTTGCAATCCTGCCTGTCAGACAAGAACTTCCTCAAGCTTGTTACAAAATGATGTCATTGATCAGCTGGCCTGCCTCTGGCTGGGTTTTCAGTAGACAGTTACCTGCAGGAAAGGTAGCCCTTTGATGATGCAGGCACACACTGTGCCTGCCTTGTGCGTCCATACATCCAGGCTGGGTTCCCCTCCCAGCTGCGGTCGACAGTTGGTCACGGAGCTTGTGGTCATGATAAGATAGGATATGGGAATCCAGCGTTATTTCCAGATTTCTTTGTGTTTCACATCCGTAAAACAAATATATGTGTTGGTCTTGTGCCCACATTTCGTTTCGTTGCAAATCTCCATCCAAAATAAATTAATTTTAGGCAAAGGAAAAAGAGCATGCTCCCAAGTGCCTTTGATCTCCAGTTGAGCAAGCTGGTAAGTGAGGCTTCAGTTCAACACAGTCTACTTGCCTGCTCTCCTGCTAATAATAAAGTAATGTGCATTTTAAAAATAGTTGGAATCCATACTGTCTCAAAAAAGCACAAAAGTTAAAAAGGAGTAAAAAGAGATGAAATGTAGCCTAAAAGCATCCCAACTCAGTTTCAAAGCTTCTCGGGATTATATTCCATGAAGGAAAAGTCCACGTGCACAAATTCCCTTGTTTATATATTTATCTCAACGTGTTTTCTATCTCTCCTGCCAAACCTCCAACCAACCCAGGAAAGATGCTTTTACAATTTTAAAAATACAGTCCCACAGAGCTATCTGTGCCGTAACCTGCTATCTTTCGGTAACAAAGGAACGTTGAGAGTGGAATTAGGATCATGATCTAAGCGGGAGCAGTGTCCGCCTGCTGTGATGCGGTGGGGAGCCCTGTGCTCTCCTCCGGTGGTGCTGGGGACCTCGTTTTCCCAGCAAGGGGAGAGGAGGTCGCTCGGTCCCACAGGCCAACTGGCCGTGGCTCCACACAGCTTCATTGTAGCCTGGGGGTGAGTACCACCAGCAAGGTGTCCCTTTTGTGGGGGCTAGGGGCCTGGGAAGGGCCTGGGTGCAGCGGGAACAGGGCAGTGCAAGGAGCTTGCGATCGTGGGGTACTCGGGGGCTGCCTGCCAGAAGTCGGGAAGCCTGCTGAGCCTGTTTCCTTCTGGTAGAGAGCCCTTGTGGACTTCTGTCTTTGCATTTTTGAGGGTTAAGTGCTTGTTCGAGATTAAAAACCGAGAAAGCAGGCAGAGAATGGTGCAGATAAATCCATGTCAGTTTTGCCCGAGTGGGTTTCTGGAGCACAGCATGGGATCAGGCAGCAGGTTTGGAGAAGACCAGGGAATCCCTGCGGGGCACTAAAGAGGGGTTTAAATCTGTGCAGATGAATAAGCCTGGAATCCTGTTCAAAATCCTGTGCAAATACTGTAGCCACCCAGCTGGAGGTCTAAAAACTGAGTGGCAGCTCTTTTACACCTCATGTTTCTTGGGGGGGGAGTAATAAAACAGTGACCTGGTGGTATTCTGCGAGGGCTCAAGTCTGTTAGTGTGTACTGTGATATTCAGAGCATCTCTCCTGGACCAGGTCCGGGGAGGGGAAGGCAGGTGGCTGCCCCGGGGCAGGCACAGCTTCCCTGGGAAACGCGGCCCTGCCTGCTTCGGGGTGGATGGATGGAGGTAAATGGCATCACCAGTGGGGCCGTGGGAAAGGTGGGGGGAGCCGAGCTGGGGAGAGGGCCAGCCCGTACCGGGGATGAGGGGAGAGTTACCACCGGCACCCACAAACGATGGCTTCACTTCGGGAAGCAGACCAAGCCGTGCTTTTTCTTTTTTTTCTTTTTGTTAAACCGAAGGTGCGGGAGCTCTTAA
>NW_009619505.1:0-6443 GCF_000690535.1 Cariama cristata
GTTTTCCTGCCCGCTGTGGAGCCAAGTTCCGGGATGTCCGTGTGCCTGCCCTGTCCTGTGAGCACTGCGAGCTGCCGTGGCACGGCACGTGGTCCCGTGGTCATCATCGGGAAGAGCAATATCGGTTTTGTATATTTCTATTTCTATTATTAGAAGTATTAGTTTTAATATTATTTATACTCTTTTCACTGTTATTGTTTTATCAAAGTTTGTTTTAACTTTCCAACCCATTAGTCTCCCTTTTCTCCTCTCCTTTCCCCTCTGGGAAAGGATGGAGTTAACAGAGAGCATCTGCCACCCGCTTTAAGCACCAGCCCAGCTTTAAACGGTGGCAACAATCTAAAGTTGGAAATGCCCAAAAGCTAGAAATGTTCCTCAAGTAAAGTGTTCCAATCTCTTGGCTACTTTACGAAAGATGGGGAACACTTTAAAAATAATTAGGCACAAAATAGAATTAGACTTCAAGGTCAGATTTTCAGAATATGTGGTTCTTAGGATTTTATACAGATGAACTGAGATTTTGATAATGCCCTCATCTTTTCTACTCTCCTCATGGATCACATTATAGGTGTGACTTTGTGAATTTTTTTCTACCGGTCTTATGTTTTCTTTAGGGGTCTTGAGAAATATTTAATAGTGTGTGGTGGAATACAAAGCATTCCTTTATAAATCTTCTGAATGAAGAATGATCTACTGCATGATTGCCTAAAAATGGAGGAAAATTAACTCACTGATGTCTAGTCAGTTTGTCCTTGTTCAGTATTTGTTGATTTCTAAAAGCTTTCATCTGCTATATGTCCAACATATAAATAGATCTGTATCTAGCCTATAAAAATTTAAGAGCAACGGCATTGTAAATTCTATCATAGGTTTAACTGCTACATTTTCATTTTTTGTTGTTATTGATTATCAGTCTACTGTGATGCAGTTTTGTAGTATCTTTCGTTTTTTCTTTTATCTCATATCACAGTGTTATCAGTAAACACCTCTCTGTGCAGAAAGCACACACTTATGTAACTCTTCAGTAAGTTTTCTTTTCTCTTTTCCTTCGTGATTTTCTTTTGGTCATACTGGTCAAAGAAAGCAGCAATAAGAGTATGTGTATTCATCCCTCCTTTACTAAATACAGAGGTGATTCCTTGCCATTGTTTCATTCAGATAGAATAAGGACAAATAGACATTGCTTGCTTCAGGGTGCTTGTTCTTATTACAAACGCAGCTCATCAGAGAGGATAACACATTCAGCTATGCTAGCAGAAAGACATCCTTATGCAGGAAGCAGAAGGTATATGTATAGTTAGATAATGTAAAAATAGTATATGAGAGGTGAACACTGCTTTACAGGATAGACAGATAAAAAAATGCTGATAGTTCAGGGTAGATAAAATAGCTAATGATTCCTTCTCCAGGAGCAAATAAAAATCAAGAAAAGAACTGCGTTTCAGCGATGATTCTCGGTACTCTGTGGAGCTTTTCATTCAGACCACAGAGCCCTCAGAGCTCACTAGAAATTCCTTTTGTCTTGCAGCCAGGCTCTTTTCCAAAGCACTTTCTATGGTTCATGTCTACCTGTTCTAGCTGAAGGAAATGAAGTTGCACACTTAAAGGCCCAGAGGAATGCATGAGGACCACGATGTAAACACAAGAGAATATCTTGAATTGGGTAACTACTGCTTTTTATAACTCATAATTTCATTCTACATCCCAAATTTGAAGTTCTGATAAAATTTTAGTTAAAAAACTTGACAGACTATAATGTTAACTTTATAATTACAATATAATTTTAAATAAATATATTAATGAAATCATGAAGATCTAAATTAACTATTTAAATCATGTAAAATTAATACACATTTATCTCCTACAATAATACTTGTACAATAATACATTATTATGACATTTCTTTAGTGTAGAACAAGTAATCACATGTTCTCAGTTTCTCACAATGCAAGAAAGATAGAAAGACTTTTCACTTCTTTAATTTAAGAGAGCCAGTAGTCATCTTGGTTCTTATAAGTACAAACATGGGCCTTTCTGCATACCAATCCCACCATTACTTCAGTAGCACCTATAAACATTGAGTGTTATAAAGTCTGAATGCAGACACTGAAAAACGTGTAACTGCACTTTCTGAAAGTGTAGTTACTCAGAAGAAACTTAATTGAAGGAAAAACTCTAGAAAGGAGAAAGGGCCCTGTTTTAGCCAAACCAGGACATAAACATGTTTTCCCAGATGTGCCACTAGCTTGGCTGAAGGACTCAGCTGTGTACTGCAGTGGATCCATTGGAGCCGGCTGGAACCAGCTGGAACCGGCTGTGTCCGGCACGGGGCAGCCCCCGCCTTTCCTCACACAGGCCGCCCCTCCAGGCCCTGCTGCCAGCACCTCACCATCTGCACACAGTACAGTTCACTACATCAAACAATGCACATTCCGACAATATCTGATTTTTCTTCCTGGAATTTGAGCATTTTTAGTCCTCTCCAGCAAATTATGCTGCTCTCCTTTCAAAAGGAAGAGAAAGTGAACTTACATGATTTTTACAACAGCCAAACTTCCATATTAAATAAGTAATTAAGCAAATCAAAAGGATGACTAGGCAAACAGAAATTCAAAGTGTTTTCCCACTTGAACATTTAGCAATCCAATCAGTCAAGGCTCAACCTTCTTTACTTGATATATGTCTGACAACATTTGAATAAAAAGATCCTGTAGTCGGGACAAAGCATATACCACAGATTCACCATCAGCTTGGAATTAATTTTCGTGGTGGCACAACTGAGCCCCTGATTTTGAAAGAGAAGGGTATTTACACTGCCTGGAGTTTGATGAAATCACTATGAAACATTTTATACAGATAAGCAGCTGTTCTTCAAAGATGTTTTGTAAATCTACTTCAAAATTAAGTAAAAACTGAAAATTAAATACAACAGGACATATTTCGTGTAGGACCGGATAAGTTATTTCATATGATTTTATGGCACAACTAACACATAATGTAAGAAGTAGCTAAGGAGAAAAATACATGCAGTAAACTTTCAATTTTACACTGGCGATTCCTAACATGAATTAATGATTCCTCAACCTTCACAGTGACATGAATAACTTTATATTTGCAGAATTATATTATTACATGATAGGATATAACTGTATAGTGTAACATATTGTACAAAAAACAATGGCATATGTCATCCTGCGGTGCTGTGAGAAAAGCTGATAATAGCATCACAAAAGCTTATTTTTTTTTCCATTTTGGCAATTATATATATTATAGTGTCCCATAATATGGGACTAGCCAAAGGGGAGAAAGACCTAGAGCTTTCAGAAAGCTATGCAAAAGGTGCATACCTCTAGTCCAACATGTAGCTTGTGATTTGAGTAATCTGTTCTTAAGTTACAATTATAATTATACTGGATGAGCACAATGTCAGTCCAAAGATAGACAGATGGGTTTTAGCTGGCCTGCTTCTAGGGAATAAAGTAGGATAATTGCTAGTGTTATCAAATATTGACCTGATTGAGAGATTCTTTGTTGGGTTTTTTTAACATCTGAGAACAGACATCTACAAAATCTGATAAACTGCATTACCTCCTACTGTTAGTTTTATATGTAAAGAATTGTATATTACATTTCCACAATGTTAAAGAATAGTTACAAGTACAACAGGATTTCTCTAGATGTAGTAATTTATCAAATTTCAGGGACAGTGATGAACTCAGTATAGGCTTAATATCTTTGAATTATCTCTCTGTATCCTTGCTGTTAACTGTGATGATCTTCCATGAAGAATATCTTTCTCAATAATCAGACATTTAGTGCAGCTGATGTACAAATGATTTTTAAATTTTTTTTTCAGAGGGATAGCCTTTATAGTACTTTATCATCAGATTGTACCAGAATGAGGTCAGTTAGTGTGCAGAAGAGTGAATAAGCAAAAAGCTGTCCCCTAAATAACTGTTAAATTGAAAAAGAAAAATCTCTCCCTTCTGTTTCTCCTGAGTCCCAATATAATGGAAATACATTAAAATTTCCAGGCTAAAGAGTAAGGAAATATGAAACTAAGGTTAACACTGTGTGTGCATTGTAATGTGATATTTGGTTGTGAGATTCTACTCTTTCCTGTTTGCTTATCATCAAATCAGTTATTTTAGTCTTATCAGCATTCAACTATATTATTTACTGGATTAAAATATCACTCATATTTCTGAAGCAAGACTTGTTATTTAAATATTGTATTTTTCTTGTCCTTTGAATGCCTATAGGTACATAATGAGATAACTGAAGTAAATCAGTAATTGGGTACTACCAGGGGTAATCACAGTCCTATGAATTCCCTGGTCAACAGTTTATGTTACTTAAAGTTTTTCTGAATGTTGCTGAGCGCCAAGAAGAACACTGAACTTGTACATGTTAATGTCTGAGAAACAGGTTGAGATCTTTTGTTTACATCTGCTGTAAATTTATTATGGTTAGATCTTCACTTCTGAGTATCTACACTGCTGTATTCACAGGAGCTGTTCTCTGGGTGAACACTGTCACAATACTCTTGATTGTGTTTGGGGTGAGACACAATCACTCTACTTATCCTTGTTTTATTTGAATCTCTGTCATGAAGTCAGGGAAAAAGTTTCAGAGTTCTCAAATGAATCTCCTTATTCTGAAGAAGGGGACTCTGTAATTGGATAATCACACAGCACATACAGCTTCCAGTGTTGACGTAGTTTAGGATTATTATCTACAGTAACATTTTTTATTATTTACCTAAATCTTAAACTGCAACTGAGTAACTAAAATGAGAAAGTTGTTCACTAAGAAAATAGTTGCATGTGTGTAATATTTTCCAACTATTTCTTCAAATCAGAGTACAAATAGGCATTTATTATGCTCTTATATGCCCTGTAAGTTCATGGCAAGGTATTTAATATTGTATTTTCTTGGATTTATTAGTTGAAATATTTTGTCATAGGTATTGATTATTATATAATTGTGAAGTCTGGTACAGTAGAGATGCTTGGTTAAATTTACAATTGCAAAATTATGAAGTAATCCAGTTTGGACATTTGGGATTGTTCTTCTAGCAAGGACAAAGAAAACTTGATGGAAGAGTATACATTATATCAGGTATGTCTTAACTTCATAGGAATGAAAGTTAGCCTATTTTTCTTCTGTTTCTGAGAAATATACATTCTCTTTGATAGATCGTGATCCATGATCCATAGTCAAATATTTGTCCTACTATTCATATAATTGCCTTGACATTATAAACTTAAAAGACATCTTGATAGGGATGCAAGATGCAAAAATGTTCTCTGTCCAAAATCTCTCATTTTCCACACATATCTTTGTACTTCATATTCTTCCACCATGACACATTAAAACATATTGGTGCTTTAAGGCTGTCATAACACTGATGAATTTCCCTCTCCATAAGTCCATTTCTTCAGATGGTGTCCCATCCGTCCCTTCTAGTATGAGTTCAACATTCATATTAGAAATCAAACTCAGAAAAAAAAAACAAAACTAAAAACACCAACACAGGCTACTTTAATAAACACCAGGTTAAGCTCAACTATAGTGTTTCACACTTTTATTCACATGCATACAGCAGTTAAATATCCAGCCAAAGCCAAGTGTTTATCATACATGTATGATTTAAGTGAACCTTAAAAAGGATGTGAATTATTTTAACTTATTTTCTTACACATCCTCTGAACTAATTTAGATGTTTTCAGACATCTTTACATCTGGTACAAACAAATAATAACGAGTTTCAGTGAAAATTTTTGAGTAGAAAGTATTTTATTTGATTTTTTAATCTTAATATGTTATATTATTAGTTCCAAACATGACTTTACACTCTTTGAGATCATCTATACCACATAATGTGACAGTATTCCTTTACCTGTTTGTTTTCAGAAAGAACCTAACCTGAAATTTTTGGGTTTTTTCAGAAAAATTTAAATTTCGAACAACAGTTTAAGGTAGGGTAAAACAAATTGCATTTCTTTTAGTTTATAATAATCTGAAAGCTTTTTTTCAAGAGCTTTCACTTTTCACACATAATCCGAAGTAAAGCCTCTTCAAAATGTATGCATCATAGATGTCAGATCCTTATAACCTTTTGCTCTACAGATGCCCATCTATTTTATTACGCTACTTGCTAAAGCGGACACAGCCACAGCCAGAATATCCACTTATATTGTACATCCTACTGTAGAAAGTTTTAATTTTTCTCAACAAATTTAATGGGTGATTTGATTTAATAGCTTGTGGTGAAAACACATTTTCAAATCCTCTTTTTTAGATATAGGGGCACTGTTTTAGATACAGAAAGACAAAAGGATCTCCAATGTCAATGGCTATAAAGCAATGAAGCACATAAAAGTTGCTTCAGTATCTCCATTATATCAGGTTACATTTGAGGATTTATAACTCTGAGCAGA
>NW_009619506.1:0-577 GCF_000690535.1 Cariama cristata
AGTTACAGGTGAACAGCTTTTTTCTTTTAAAGTTTGTGTTTTCGGGTCTTTTTTTTTTTCCCGCCCTTCTGGCTACTTAAAAAAAAAAAAAAAAGTTTGCAATTAAAGACCTTTCCCCCCTCCCTTCAGCCCGTTCATTTCCCAGGCAAACTCCAGGCTTTAAAACGGTGGCGAAAATGAAAAATAAGCAGCCGGGCAGAGGCAGGGCTGCAGAGCCTCGCGTGGCTTGGGCACAGCGTTGTCCTCCGGAGCCTCCCACGCGTGCCCGTGGGGCGGAGGTCCCTTTTTTCTCCCAGATAGCAAGCGGGGAGGGGGCAAGAAGGTCCCAAAGTCAAGCTAGGAGCACGCCTGGAGCAAAAGTGATTTATTCTCTCTCCCCTCTCTGCCTCCAAAAAGGCATCTCCCCCGGAATTAACTGCAGCCCGGGGGAGCCGAGGCTCGGCCCCCTCCCCAGATTTTCCCGTGGGCACACTGCTGCCCAGGGCGAGGGGGAATTCGGCTGCATTTCTCTTTCCCCCTCCCTCTCAGGGAGGCAGCCCGGGTGATTTTTCCGGCACAGGGTGCCCGTCGGATCCCC
>NW_009619507.1:0-1809 GCF_000690535.1 Cariama cristata
CCGCACGTCCCAGTCGGGGAAGACACAGACATACCGCGTCCCGCCGGCCCCATGGTGCCACGTGGAGACTGCGCATGCCGTGGGCACATCCCTGAGGAACGGAGAGCAGGGTCCTGCAGCTCCCTTGGTCTCCTGCCCAGGGCCAGGGGGCCTGGGGCATGGCAGCCAGACCTTGGTGTCACCAACTCCGTCCCTGTGCCCACATCCACTGCAGGGCACCATCACCACGGGACTAGGGACAGCCAAGGCCCCAGCACTGCCACAGGGTGTGGGTCACTGCTGTGTAGCTCCCGTGGGCTCTCCACCATCTGTCCTTGCAGTTGGGAGCCACCGGGATGGCACGGAGAGCTGTGGCACCCTGACCCTGCTGCTCCCTGTGCGGGCAGGGGGGAGGCTGGGCTGTGTCCCCACCACCTCCTACCTGCTGTACCAGTAGTAGAAGTGGCACATCCTGCTCGCCGCCTCCTCCTCCTCCTCATCCCAGAAGCAAGTGAGGTCCTCAAAGGAGCGGGAGAAGCAGAGGATGTCCTCAGGCACCCCTGCCAGCAGTGCAGCGTCTGGGAGGAGTGTGGGCATGAAGGAGCCCCTGGACACAAACCTGTCCCCATCCCACCTGCGTCCCCCCGCCCCTTGCCCGCCCGTCGGCTCACCCCTGAGGCCAGTCGGTGCAGGCACCTGGGGCACCGTGGGCATGGCCAAAAAAACACCAGCTTGGCCCAGTGGGTAGGGACACAGCACAGTGCTGGGTGCTGGCTCGCACCGGGGTGCTGGCTGGTGGCAGGGCTCCCTGCCGGCCGGCCCCACTGCTCCCCCTCCTTAGCACGTGGGGTCCTTCGGGACAAACATCCCAAAATAGCGCTGCGGTCGGAAGGGGGCTCAGGGCCTGGCGATCGGGGGGAAGCACCCCTGCCCTGCTCACGCCGGAAGGTGCACGGAAGTGAGATAAGGAGGAGCAGTGCCCCAGGGAGAGGGAAAGGGCCTCCGGGCTGGCGTGGGGTGTGTGGTCCTGAGCCGAGGGGATGCTCAAACCCTGGCCTGGGGACTGCCTGGGGGCTGTGAGTTTCTCTGCCCCACTCAGTGAGCCGCCTTCCCTGTCATTGCAGGGATGAACTGGAGCGTCACACCCTGCAGGATCTCCATCCCAAGCTCCGGTGGCTTTGTTGGCACATGGGCGCCTGTCCCTGTTGTCAGGGAAAAGGGGACAGCACCAAGACGCAGATGTGTAAAGCACAGGAGTGGCCTTGCTGCCCCCGGCATTGCTCCAGCACTCCCTTCTCTCCCACTACCACTGCCCTGGGACCTGCTCTAGCCCTCCTCTTCCTCCTCCTCTTCCTCCTGGGATGTGCCCCTTTCCCCAGGGGCTGCCCCCAGCTGCAGGACCCCACAACAAGCCTCCTGCCAGTGCCTGGCCCTGCTCCGTGGACTGAGTGCATCCGTTCTCTGCTATGCACCCCATCTGCTGCCAGTTGAGCCCAACCTGGGTGAAGAATAAATGACAGTCCCCAAATGTCCTTGCCACCTTCTCGGTGTCCCTTTACTCTCTCTGCGCCTTCCCTTGCCTTGACCCCCCCAGCCCTGTTCCTCCTTTCCCAGCCCTGTGGTGCCTTCCTCCCCCAGCTCAGGTCCCCTCCCTGCAGACCGCAGCCCCCCACACCTGCTCTTCCCTTTTTGCACCCCATTGCGCCCAGCCCAGGCCCCATGCTGGCTCTGTGACCCTCCCCAGCTCCCAGTGCCAGGGGATGGGGTGGCCAGGTCCCAGCAGCGTGGTGGCACAGGGACCCATGGCATCGGTGAGAGGCCACGCTGATC
>NW_009619507.1:1871-3294 GCF_000690535.1 Cariama cristata
AGCCCACCGCTGAGGCTGCGCTCTGCAAAGCCAGTGGTGGGCTTGGGGCACGGCGACTTTGCAGAGGCTGTGGGCAGAGGGGGGATGAGCCCGACCCCCCGACCTTCCTCCTGCTGCCCCTGCGGGGGTGACTCAAAATGTGCTTTCAAGCCTGCCATGGCCAGAGACCTGGGGTGGGGCTGGAGAGACGAGCAGGAGATCAACAGGGTTTTGTTCAGTTAATGCTTTTTATGGTGTTACAGAAAGTGTTAAAAGGGCTAAGGAGGGGATCAATGAAAGCGTGGACAGGCCTGAAATGGGAGAAAGCTGGGAAGCGGCTCTGCCAAGTGCAGTGAACCAAGCTGGGGCAGCTACCGGCGCAGCCGAGGGTGCTTGGCAGGGCAGTAAAATCACGGCAAGGCTGGCGCGGGAGCATTGGGATTAGCCTGGCAGTGCTGCAGAGCTGTGCTGTCAGAGATTAGCTTGAATTTTGCTCAGACCCTCGTCATCGTAACTCCAAGAACTTTTGATGAGCAGGGAGACCCTCTGCTACTGATGCGGGACTGGGAGCCCCAGGCTGCTATCCCAAGGGAGTGCTTGGGGGCTGCCACGTCCTGCCTGCAGAGAGGAGGGATGTTCCTTTGCTCTGGGCACCCCAGGGTGTCCCACGGGTGAGAAAGGCGTTCCATAGCCCACCCTGAACACCCCCTGCACACCCTCCTGGGATGACACCTCCCCAACCCTGTAGATTTTGGCTGCTGTGGGATGCTCACTGCCAAGCATGCCAGCCCCTCTCTTGCCCATCCTTTGGGGGAGAAAATAGTCCCAAGGACCTACCTTGGGATGTCACCGGCTCGGGGGTTGATGATGGGCTGCAGAGACTGAGCAGGACGGCAGGGAACAGCAAGAGCAGCCAGCCCTGGTGCAGGCAGGGTGCCATCCTGCAACCCGTGTGCTGGGGCTGCACGTGCCGCGCTCGGCCCTTCCCAGTGCTCCGGCAGCTGCTGCGGCTCCTCCGAGTGATACCTTTATCTGGGAAGTGGTGGCAGGGGTCGCTAGACACCGCAGGAAGCCTGGCTGGGGGAAACCCCCCCCGCCCCATCGCCGACACTTCCCCGTGCCCAAAACCACCGTGCTGCGGCCCCTCTGCTGCCAGCCGCAGTGCCAAGAGAGACTGCTCCTATCAGATAGGTGGCACGTCCTGCCCTTGTGGCTACCGGCGCGCTGGGAGGCTGGGGTAGGAAGAAAAACAACCCCTGAGAAACCAGGGAGGCCCCTATGTGGGGCAGGGCAGGGCAGGCTGTTGGGGGCTGCCAGCACATAGGAGCCGGGGACATGGGGCAGCTGCTCCAGCTCCATCCTGCCCTGTGCCGCCTCGCACCAGTGTGCGCTGGGTCTGCTCTGCAGGGCCCAGTGGCACCGTCCCCGTGGCTGTGCTGGGAGG
>NW_009619507.1:3305-6649 GCF_000690535.1 Cariama cristata
GGGGCATTGGCAGGGCCCACACAGATGCCAGCGGTGCTGGTGCAGGAGAAGGGCCACCATGGTGAGGTTCTACCAGCATGCTCAACCTCATGCCAGTCCACCACTGCTGCTCGGCATGGGTGGCCAGAGGGGTGTCCCACCCTCCCGGGGTGCAGCACTGCGATGCGTCCCAGGGAGAACCCGTCAGGGTGTGAGGAGCCACCGGCACACGTGTCCCCGTTGTGCCAAGGGTGGGTTGGCTTTGCCTTGCCCTGCAGCCGGGGACAGCACTGAGGGCACTGAGGGGAGACGGGAACAGCCAGCACCGATTTGTCACAGTCAAATTTTATCAAACCGATCCCACTTCCTTCTCCATCTGGCTACTGGGCTTTGCCGTCAGGGAGGCAAAAAGCAGAAAGCCCTTGGTTTGAGCAGGTCTGATGACACTGCCTCAGATGCTGCTCCTGGCCAGCAGCAGAGGCGGTGGCACACGTCAGGCTGCCTGCAAGGGCCAGTCCCCATCACCATTTCACTGGGGAGCTCAGTGATGGGGCAGAGAGGCTGCTTACTAATGGCTGCAGCTGACATCGAAGAGCACCGGAGGCCAGAATGGGAAATCAAAATAGTATTGACAGAGTTCAAACACCTTCTGAGGAAAAAAGACACTTGCCCAGAAAGGTAAATGCAACTTCCCCTGCCTTCGGCTGGGATACCAGGCTCTGGTATCAAGGAGCAGCCCTTGCTTCCCGTGACCTCAGAAGATGTCTAGACAGGCAGCTGGATGACACGCCTAGGGCTCAGCAAGCTGAAGCCAACAGAGATGAAGCCCACCCACTGCCAATATAACAAACAGCAGCAGTGCAGGATGAGGGACCGCAGCCTGGGGCACGAGCTCCCGCGGGAGTGTCAGTGCAGAGCCCAGGGGATCCTTGAGGGACCAGCATGTGAGAGAATCACCCCAGCGGCATGTGTTCGAGCAGGCTGGTCAAACATGACGGTCCCTTCGCAAGACGTGGGAAGTTATCCAACGGCTCGGCGCAGTGCTGGCTAGGGTGGGAAGGGTGCAGAGCTGCACAGCCCCACAGGGACCGGCTGGAGGAGCAGGGCCATCCCCGTAAAGAGCGGCCAACCAAGGGGAGGCCGCAGGAACAATTTTCGAGCATATGAGAGTTGACTGAGCAGAGGAAGGACATAGTCTGGTCTCCATATCCCTTGGGGACAGGAAGAAGTCTTAAATTGAAGGAGGGGAAATCCCAGCTGCATACTAAGAAAACCCATCCCCGTGGCATGGTGAGACCTGGGGCTTGTCTGGGGGTACTGGAGCATCCCTGGGGATCATCAGAGGATCCCAATGTGGACAGGATTCTTCTGCTCACCATGGCAGAAGACAATTGGGGCCCCGCATTCTGTTCCCCAGTGCTGTCAGGGGCAGAGCTGAGTCCTCACCTCCCCTCCTCTGGACCCGGCTGCCTGTTGCACTACATTTATTGTCTGTGAGGCAGAGCTGGCACCTCCAAAGAGTTATCGCAGAGCTGGAGGCTGTGCACAGCCAACGCTGTCCCTTGTCCCTTTGCACCTGCTGAGGTGGCCCTGTCCCACGCTGGCAGCGATGCTCACAGCCCCGCTGGCACCACTTCAGGCCCAGAGCACGCTGAGAGCTGCAGGGCAGGCAGCTGCCGGGTCGCTGCTTCCCCTCTCACCGCAAAGCTTGGGCATTTGTGTCCGTGGGCTGAGCCGGCAGCACCCGGGCTCCTGAGAGAGCCCCTCTCCTGCCCGCTCTGCTGCAAAAACCCTGCTCCTGCTTGTCCTTGGGGGCCATCCCAGCATGTCCCCCAGCAGCATGGGGCCTTGTTGATGGCTGGCGGCGTGCCAGTGTGGCAGCACACCACGCTGGGTGGGCAGCCAGGGAGGGTATGGTACAGTCCTGCTGCAGGGAAGGCGCTCTTGGGAAGGGGCACTGGCATTCGGCCGCTCAGCCCCTCATCCCCACAGTGTTGTCCCAGCAGGCTGAGGCCAGCGTTGTCCCTCTGCGCAGTGCCAGTGCAGCCTCATGCCTCCTCGGCGGTGGCATCGATCCCCGCGTAGGTGAAGTTCTCGAAGAGGGCCATGTTCACGTAGGCCTGTGGGGGAACCCCAGTCAGGAGCTGGTTGCGACAGCGTTCTCATCTACCTCCCATCCCCGCTGGCACGCTTGTGGGTGCTGTGCCCTGGGGGGGAGGCGATGGGGCTCCTCACACCCAAAAAGTGATGCTGGGGTTACCCCTACGTGTGGTGGGGTCACCCAGATTCTGCTGCTGGATGTTCCCCCCTGAGCCCAAGGGATGCTCCAGCATTTGGAAAAGCCCTGTGCAGGGCGGGCATCCCTCCTGCTGAGCCGCCGCCACTCACCTTCCTGGCCTCCAGCATGCGGATGAGCTGCATGGAGATCTGGGCGAAGGGCGGGCGCTCATAGGGGCGGTCGCGCCAGCACTGCCGCATCAGCTCGTACCTGGGGGCAGAGAGGCGGCGGCTGGCTGGCCGGCACAGAAAAGCTGTTTGTAGGAGCTGGGGCAAAGCAGGTAGGACACTAAAGCCCAGGAAGGGTGTTTGGGGTGTGGGATCCCAGCTCATTCCCCAGCCACAGTGCAGAAGGGAACCAGGCAGGAGCTACTGCAAGTTGGTGGGAGCCTCGTGGGGCAGTAGGGTCAGGGGGACGTGGGTGCCGCCATCAGCTGGGGCTCTCTGGCCACTTACACCTCATCGTCGCAGTTGCGTGGTTTCTCCATGCGGTAACCCTGGGGCAGCTTCTCGTAGAGCTCTGCGCATGTCATCCCGCAGTACGGTGTCCCCCCTGCAGCCAGAGACACACAGCTGGCTGCAGTGGGGATGGTCCCCGGGGTGTCCCCTCCAGGGCTCCAGGAGGACCAGACTTGCACGGACCCATGTGGAGGCAGGGGGCACAGAAGAGCCTTACCCAAGCTGACGATCTCCCAGAGCAGGACGCCGAACGACCACCTGAAAGGGCAGGAGCCGAGGCTGTGACAGAGCCCCCAGCCATGCCCTGCTGATGGGCATGGGGCAAAGCCCAGGGTGGAGCAGGCAGCCAGGGCTTGGGCCAAGCTGGCAGCTCTCCAGGGAGATGAATCACCATCACCTCCTGCCCTTGCAGCACCCAGGGCAAAAGCATCACCGCACTGACCAGCCCGGAGAGGGATGGAGGTGCCCGCAGCCATGCCCCAGCCCTGGTGCCCCTGCCTGCAGGACTTACACATCACTCTTGGTGGTGTACACACTGTAGTTCAGGGACTCGATGGCCATCCAGCGAACAGGCAAGCGACCCTGGGGAAACAGAGAGAAACGGTCAGGGGAGGGAGGATTCCCTGCAG
>NW_009619507.1:6682-12043 GCF_000690535.1 Cariama cristata
GTCTTCCCTGCTGACAGCAGGGGTCCTGCCCACTGCATTGGGGGAGGCCCCATGGACATGCTTCGCTCCTGCCTCACCATCGTCTTCTTCACATAGACCTCCTCCCCTCTGGAGAGGCCGAAGTCAGCAATCTTGGAGGCCAGGTTTTCTCCCACCAGGATATTCCTGGCTGCCAAGTCCCTGTGAATAAACTGAAAGGGACCAGCAGTCAGCAGGAGCCACATGCTCCCTCCTGCTGGCCCCAGGGGTCTCATGCCCTGATGGAGAGTCCCCAGGCCCCAGAGAAGGATACTCTGAGGGCCTTGCTGGGGATGTACCTGCTTCTCACTTAGGTACTGCATCCCTTTGGCCACATCTGAAGCAAACTGGAGGAGCTGCTGGGGGGTGAGGGTGGAGGCCGCCTTGGCAAAGGCCGGGTCTGTCTCCAAGACTCGACTTTTGCGGAGGAAGTCGAGGAGGTTTCCGTAGGGAGCATACTCAATGGCGATGTACAGGTAGCCTGGGGGGCAAGAGGAGGTTGGGCTTGTGGGGCTCTCCTCAACAAAGACGAATATGCAGCCGGGCAGGGGCTGTGGGGCTGGGGAGGGTGGAGAAGGGACAGCCCTCACCCTTATTCTCGCAGGCACCCAGCAAGTTGATGATGTTGGGGTGATGGCCCAGTTTGCACAGCACCTCCAGCTCCCCGGCAAAGTCCCGATGGTCATTCTCCGAAGCAAACTCTGGAAGCGAAGAACGGATGGACACCTCAGTCCTCAGCCCTTCCTCTGCTCCTCCAACAATGGCTTCTGCCCCTCTTGAGCCTGGAGCATGGCCCAGGTTGCAGCTGCATCCCCCAGCCCACCCTGCCTGCCTCCTTCCACACTCACCTTTCAGCATCTTGATGGCTGCGTTCATTTTCAGGCCATCCTTTTTGATCATCGCCCTGATGACCTGCCCAAAGTTGCCCTCCCCGATCATGTCCTCAAACTTGATGTCTTCCCACTCCAGGATGGGATAGCTGAGGGGCTCAGGCTGCGGCTTGGGCCGGCGCGTCAGAGTCAGGGTCCCCGAGTTGAACTGCAGGATGGTCTCTTCCCCCTGGCAGACAGAAGCAGGTGAGGTTAGAGGCACCCAGCACCCCTCTGCCCGTGCGGCAGTCCCGGCAGGGCAGGTGTCATGGGCAGGGGTGGGCTCCGCACCCTCTCCGCGTGGAAGTGAGGTCTGGCTGCATCTGGAGTGGAGGCTACGGAGCGTGACCTGGATCGGGCTGGGACGTGGGGAGCTGGGGACACAGTCCTGGCGGGGCAGGTGGCACTCACCGAGCCAGACTGGTACGTAAAGGTGCGACGCCGGTGGAAAAAATTCTTCTTGATGAGGAAAAGCGCCAGGAGGGCAAAAAGGATGGTGAGACAGGTGACGGACACGGAGCCAACGATGGCCAAGAGCAGCTGCTGGTCTATTCCTGCCTGCTCGGTGCTCTGGCTGCCCAGGCTGGGAGGCACGCTCAGCGCTCCTGCCGAAAGGAGGGGTGGAAGGTCGTGGTCCACGACCGAGCTCTGCCCAGGCTGAAGGGGTGGCCAAGCACCAAGGCGGCAGCCCTTTCCCAGCACCCTGGGACCCCATGAAGACATCCCAACCACATCCCAAGCTCCTGGTGCCATGGTGGCATAGGGGTGAGGGTGTCACTGCCCAGGCCCTGCCACCGATCCCGTTATAGGTCCAGCCACCAGCTCCTCCCGTGCTGGCTCTGCCCTGCTCCTCTAGCCACTCGCACACTGCATCACCCTCTGGCCAAGGCAGAGCTACTCTTTGGGTGCCATGCTGTCACCATGCTACCCCTGCCCCACAGACTTCTGAAGACACCCACAAGTGTTTTGGCCTTGGGCTACTGCTTCAAAACCACTCTCTGAGGTTACCACGATCACCTTGGTCACTCTTTGTTGACCCAGATGCTGAGCCCAAGCTCCAGCAGAGCCGTGAGCCCCCTGCCTGCTGGGACACCCCTCTCACCGTCCCCCAGGGTCTTGGCTTTCACGGGCTGGCTCCATTCCCCTGGGACATGGGAGTTGGCACGGACGCGAAACTGGTAGCTGGTGCTGGCGTTGAGGCCCCCGACAATCTTGGTGGTCTCAGTGCCGCTGTCGGTGTCGATCCACTGGGGCTCGCTGGTGCCTCCCACCTGCTGCAGCTCCACAATGTACTTGGTGATGCCCCCGTTGGGGTACTCGGGGACCTGCCAGGAGAGCCTGACGGCGGTGTCGGACACGGACTCCGCTGAGAGCAACCGCGGGGAGGAGGGCCCTGGGACAAGGGGAGGAGAGTGTCAGTCCCAGGATGGGGCTCCTGGCAGCGCAGGGGCTGAATGCTGCCGTAAGGACAGGACCCTGTGGATGGCAAACTGTGCAGGGCTTGAGGGACCTCCAGGGACCCCCAGACCCTGCTTGGAGGAGGTACGGGAGGAGGTGGAGCTGCTCTCCAGGTACAACAGTGGGGCAGCACTGTACCCCCAGATGCTCCCAGCCTCAGGGACCATCAAGCTAGATATATGTGTACTGACTAGCCCATGGGATATTTTGTTTCTTCAACCCTCCTTCACACACGGTGTTCCCACTGCCTCCTCGGAGCCTTTTCCAGCCTGCCCACATCCCTAACCCCAAATCCCCAAATCACACAAAGCTCTTTCAAGCACTGAGTGGAGAAAACTTCACATTCTCCAAGCCTGATGCCCACCAGTCCTCCCAACACGTACCAGCTGGTGCCGAGCCCCACTGAAGGCCTCAGGTACTCCTTCCCCCTTAGCTGCCAGAAAAGTTGGTCAGGTTGATGCTCCACCTCCACACGGTCTCCACCTCCATGGAGAGCTGCATGCATGTGTGCCTGTGCCCACAGGATTGAACTGCAGGTCTCCCCAGGCCCTAGTGACCGTCCAGCAAAATTACCAGGCAGTGGGGTTAAAGTGGACCAAAGGGAAATAATTTTTTTCACACGAAGTATAATTATATTGAGGAACTTATTGCTACAGGGTGTTGTAAAGGCTGCAAGTATAGACAGGTCCATCAGGGCTTGGGCAAGGGTGCGGAGGACAGATCTGTTTGTGAGCATCACTCGTGATGGCCTGAATGTCACGTTCAGCTTAGGGTGTTTCTCAGCTGCTTGGTGCTGGAGGCTGCGGGATCTAGCGGGGAAAGGAGGACTCATTTTCCCCCAAGAAGCTGTTCATGCTCTATCAGAGATGGGATACAGGAGCAGCTAGACCTGGGGATGGTTGCTGAAATGATTATAACTGATTTATCACTGTAATTCCCTGTAATAATTCCCTGTGTTCACTGGACCCACCTTTGCTGTTGATCATGACCTTGTAGAGGTCAGATGGGGGTCCCAGGCTGGCGCAGTGGTACACCAGCACCTCCAGCCCGTACTCCTTGTTAAACTCTAGGTCCCCAATGCGGGCAGAGAGCACAGAGATGGATGTGATATTTTTCTCACAGACCAGACGCCTTGCGGAGTCAAAGAGGTGGACGATGAACCCGTGTGCCGGCTCGTGGTTACTTGGCAATTTCCAGTTGACATGAAGTGTGTTTTTCTCCTCTATGGACCAGCCTTCGATCACAGGCTTGACTGTGGGCTCTGCAAACAAAAAGGCAGCAAAACCTCATGGCTCATCAACCCCAGGGCTTTGCAGACCCTGTACTGTGCAGGGTTAGGGGTAGGGTCAGGGTGAGGATCAGAGTCAGGGTGCTGGAGATGTAGGCTCACCAAGGCATTCGGTCACCATGACAGCTTCGGGCCCCTTGCTGCCCTCTCCACCATCCCCTGGCCTGCTCAGCTGCACTCTGACAATATAGGCGGTCACTGGCCGGAGGTTCATGAGGGTGATGTTCTCGGTGTAGTCGACTGTTGGCCAAGGGGACATGTCAAAGCCGTTCCCATGATCCACAATCTGCCCTGCCACCAGCATCCTCCTCGGCATCACCATGGGAGTCCTGGGACAGAGACCTCTGCCCACCCCAGACCCCCACTGGCAGAGGCAGCTGACTCCTCCTGCCCCGGTCCTACCTGTGCCCCCCACCCCCCAGCAGACACATACCCACAATGGATGACCACGCTGAGCTGTCGTCCTTGGGCTTGTAGAGCAGCTTGATGGAGATGATGGGTCCGTCACCAGAGAAGACGTCCACGGGTGACACCACGAGCTGGCGGCTCTGCTTGGCCAGCAGCCGGGGGGGGCTCAGGGGTGCTGGTGGCACTTGGGGAGAAAGGAGGGAATGACACCCATAGGACTGGGAGCAACGAGCAGCAGAGCATGGGTACATCTGCCACCTCTTGGCTCCTTCCAGCTTTGTCAGGGAAGTCTTTTACCGCCACCCAAACCTGTGTGCTGGCATTGAGGCACACGATGGATGGCACCCAGTCCAGTGTGTGGGGTTTGGCATTGCCACACCGTGCTGCCAGCCTCCCACGGCAACTCTGGCTTGTCCCGCTCGTGCCACCACCCTTTCCTCACCTCGGATATTGACCTTGACTTTCCGGCTGTCCTGGCCCCCGGTTGTGGAGACCCGGCACTCCCAGAGCCCCGTGTCTGCCTTTGTCAGGCGCTGCACCTGAAACTCGCAGGTGATCTGCCCCGGCTCGATGATGGCTTTTATGAGCTGTGGGCACGGAGGGGGCCATCAGACCCCCGACTCAGCTCCCCGTCTCCCCGTGCTGGCCTGAAGCTGCCCAGCAGCCAGGTGGGGAGACGGGTGCTTCTGAGGGAGCCAGCAACATGGGGATGGTGGTGGGGCAAGGGCACGGGGGCAGGACCTTGAGCACAGTGCCGTCAGCCTTGCGCAGCTCCACTCTGTCACTGGTGGGCAGTGGGTTGCCGGTGGCCACGCAGCTGACGACAGGCTCTGAGCCCAGGTTGAACTCCAGCTCCGAGGCCAGTTGGATGATCTGGGGGAACCGGTCTGGCACACAGAAATCAGCATTAGGGCTGGCGCTGCTCCTCCCCGGGCACAAGAGAGGCTGGCACATTTCCCTGGTCCTGGCCACAGCCAGACTCTGGTGTCAGGGGGCCCGTGCCAGATGCTGCGGTCCAGCCCTGATCCCCACCCCAAGTGCTGGGCTCAGCAATGCTCTTGGCATGGCTAAGCCTGAGGGGCCAGACTAGATACTCGACTTGCAGCACCCAGGTTTCCATAGGGTTGGAGGCTGTTTCTGCAGGCAAGGGGGGCTGCTGAGATGTCTGGCAAGGCTAGTAGCCAATGGCCCCCCAAGTCACCGGCACGAAAGCAGCTGGAGCCCACCCAAGGATGGGGGACAGAAACCCACCACAGCCCTGCACCAGCCTCACCTGACTTCTCACAGTGCTGCCCGTGCCAGCCCGCCGGGCAGACACAG
>NW_009619507.1:12467-12841 GCF_000690535.1 Cariama cristata
AGCGCCGCCCAAGGCGGCCGGGGGAGCCATGTCCTGCTGAGAAGGTGGGTGGTCCAGCCCTGCTGCAGAAACAGGGGACACTACAGGGTGGGCGGGGGGCACTGGGGATGCATGTGGAGTTTCTGGCCACGGTGCCCGGGTCTGGAGGAGCAACAGGGCCTCCACGCTGCTGGGCAGCCTGGCACCTACCTCGCTCGCAGCGGGTGCCCATGAATCCGGGAGGACAGATGCATTCTCCAACATGGTCGTGGCAGATGCCACCGTTCAGACAGTCGGGACAGTCCTTCTCACAGGACGGCCCCCATTTCTTCGAGGGGCAGACTGCGGAGAGAGTGGAGGGCGGCATCAGGCCAGAGGGCAAGGGACGGCCCGCC
>NW_009619507.1:13018-13223 GCF_000690535.1 Cariama cristata
AGTAGGTGCCTGCAAGGGACAGGGGGTGACCCGAGGCCCCCCCGTGCCCCCGGAGAGGGCACCGGGCACCAGCTGGGACCAGCCCCAGCCCCGTGCCCTCTCTCACGGCCACTTGCCATTTCTCTTCCACATGACATCCGTCTCCTTCCTCTTGACGACCCTGGCAGAGAAGGTGGCCGGCTCAGCGA
The DNA here is from genome assembly GCF_000690535.1 of Cariama cristata. Classification (NCBI taxonomy): domain Eukaryota; kingdom Metazoa; phylum Chordata; class Aves; order Cariamiformes; family Cariamidae; genus Cariama; species Cariama cristata. Next base: position 13,207 of record NW_009619507.1, read on the forward strand.
CGTTCACAGACTGCGTG
>NW_009619507.1:13691-17669 GCF_000690535.1 Cariama cristata
GCGCAGGGGGCTGCACGCCAGCCCACAGGACCAGGGGCCCTGTCATGGCTCTTTTCCTGATTTCCCAGGTAACGGGGTATGCAGCAGCAAATGAACACTCGGACTATTAATGTACATCAGCCAGAGCCCAGCTCTGAGCACAAACTGGGCTATAAATACGTTAAGGCCTGGGAAACCAAGCCCTGGGCGTGCCAAGACAGATACAAAAGAGGGCACGGGTGGGCACCGGCCCTCGGAGGCTGCCAGCACCCCAGCTTGCACACACTAAAAGCAGCCACACCGGGTTGGAGCTAAGGCACACCCAGCCCTGCGTCCTGCCCCGGCGAGGCCGGGGGCCCGGAGGAAGCGGCACACGCTGCAGGCGCCCGGGGAAGGGCACGGCAGGGCAGGCGTCCCGGTAATTCCCCGGAATCGCTTCCCTATCTACCCCTCTAGTTGGGATCTTTCTACCATGGACTTTGCATTCCCTTGTAAAGGGCACACAGATGTGGTCCCCATCCTGTCTCACTCACTGGAGCGAGAGCCCGACACGTCCCCTGGGGATCCTCAAACACAGCGCTTTGTGTTTACCTACACTGAATTTTGTCTGTCGCTCCGTCACTGCCCAGCACTGTCTGCAGCCCCCACAGAGCTCATCCATCCCCCATCTCTCCGGGCAGCTTGGGGACAGCAGCCAGCACGGCCGCTTGTTCAGCTGTTTGTAACCACAATCGGTGGCACAGGTCCCCGCAGAGACCCCGTGCCATGCTGGTGGGAACTTCCCCACGTGCCAAGAACCACAAAATAACTCCTGTTCTTGCTCCCTTTCTTTTGGTCAGCTATTTACCCATGAGAAGACCACTCCTGCCACCCCATGGATACAGAGTTGCTTCCAAAGAGCAGCTGAAAGGGAATATTCCTAGTTTTCTCCAGGAACCCAAGCAGACAGTGTCAACAGGGCCATGCACAGCATCCTCACCACTGCCACCCCAGGGACCTGCCCACTGCAAACTCACGCTGCCTCTTTCTCAGGGACCACATAACCACAAATTCTGCCCTTTATTATGGCTTCTACTAATTTGACTGGTTCTGATTTGGGTTTACAGGCCTGTAACTCCCTACCCCAAAAGCTTTTAGGAAAGGCTGGCATCCCACAAGCAGCTGTGCCACCTGCCCTCCGCTCACGCCCCACAGGCAGCGGCACAGCCCTGCTCACCGCATGCCTGGCCTGGCAACGCCGCGCTGCTCCATTCGGCTGTTTATCGCCTGTCTCCTGCTATCAGCACTGGCATTTTAGACAGACCCCCAGCAAGTTTCCCCAACTTCTCTCTCGTGCAGATGGATGCAAAAGTAAAAGCATTTTAGTTTTCTGCAGTTGTTTTTCTGGGTGTCTTTCTGCTCTGGCTATTGTAAAAAATAGTTTATTGCCAGATTTAAAGCCTTTTGAAATTGCTCCTCAGGATCTCTTTGGTCTGCTTTACTTTGTTTTTACAGCTAAACTTTTTAGTTTATCATCCTTCCTATGTTCTTCTTCATGCATGACCTTTCAGGAGATGCCAGCTTTCCTCTAACAGCATTCCTCACCTGCTCCTTCATCACCCTGGCCTCCTTTGGTGGCTCTGGGGCTTAACAGGAGCGACAATACGGGCTGAGCCTTCCCGGTGGGTTCTGTGCCCAGCCCTCCCTCCCCCTGCAAAGATGGAAGCTCTTTCGCTTACTTTTTCCTTTATTTTTTTACTTCTCATTCTCTAAATTAAACAGAGCAACAGCAGTTTGTTTAACACTTAGAAAAAAGCCACTTTTTTGGCACTTGTAACTCCCACAGGTGCTTCGACCCAGACACCAACCAATTCCTCCACTGCACTATTTTGGCCTGGCTATGTTGACCCAGGAGCCAGGGCTGGCTGGGAGCCCCCCCACCATGGGACACCCTGTCACGCCAATGGAGCCCCAGAGCCGTCACCTCCCTCCATGACTTATACACAGGAACATCTGGAGGTGCAGAGCCCTCTCTGGGCTCCTTGCCCCCCTGCCATCGGCTGTGCTCCCCGATGCTATCTCCCAGTGCCTCTGCCTCCCTCCCTCAGCATCTCCGTGCCGCTCTGCTTGCCCAGACCAACCAGCTCCATTTCTGATAGGACCGTTGCCATTTTCGGGTCAAGCCTCTGGCCAAGGACAGAGGCTGGTCCCTGCTCCTTAGGGGATGTTTGGACCCCACCGGCAGCCTTTGTTCCCCAGCCTGGAGATACTAGAGCTGCTTGCTAAAGCTGTGGTTTAACACAGGCAAGGAAACTTGTATATGTCCCCCGTCTCATTCTCAGCAAAGGTCAACTGTTTTAGCCAAAGCTGCCTAAAAAAGAGCTAGAAAGCATTCTGAGACAAATACCTATCACAGAAAATTTCAGTCCTAATAGTTTCGCAAAGTCTCAAGCATGGGGGGGAGCGAGGGTCGGGGGGCAGTGTGGGAGAGTGCTGCCCTGGGTGGTATCCCTGCCGCCAGCGAGCCCCTTGGTTTATATGGCCCAAAATAGGAGTGGGAAACAAGAGCCCAGCGCTGCTCTTGGTTGCAGTGAGCCCTGGCAGTGCCTCTTGGCAAGACCCCACCACCAGAGCAGCAATGTGCTGCTGCGGCACAGTGCTCCCCAAGCGCCCCGGGGGAGGCTGCCGGAGATGCGCCCCAGCATTATCTTCTCCCCAGGAGCCCATGGTGGGGGCATGAGGCTGGCATGGCTCCGATGGGCTGTCCCCCGCCCTGGTTAATGATCTCCAGACCCCATCGCCTCCTCCAAGGGCGCCTGACTTCCTCCTCTTGGACCTTGCCCTGCTCCTGGGCACTGTTCCCAGCCCCGCCGCTGCCTGCGCTGCTGTCTGTCCCCGCACGCCTCCCCGGGGTTCAGACATGCTCGTCCAACTGAACATCCCTTCCCTCTCCACCCCACTGGCGCTGGTGGACCCCAAACCTAGCCTGTGGGTTACCGCCCTCCCCCCACCACACCGGCTGGTGACAGGATTGCGAAGCACGGGGCAGGTAGCTCCCATGTGGACCCAGCTGGCAGGTGGGGGCTGCCCACCGCCCCCCTAGCCGCTCACCATTGTGGCTGTTGTGCCCGTAGACCACCTGGGCCTGCTCAGTTGGGGTGCGCCCCAGGCAGTAGAGGATTCCCACCAGGTCAGCCATGGAGAAGCCCCTGGCCTGGACATGGTTGCTGCGGTTGCGGTAGTTTTGGAAGCCTGTCTTGGGATGCGTCATCACGATCTTGTTCTCCCTCTCGATCTGCAGGTAGCTCACGTCGCGCTCCCCCATGATGCAGGAGAGGAAGAAGTCGGAGTGGGACAAGCTCTGCACGTTGGCGATCAGAGTGATGTCCAGGATGGCCCCTGGGGTGGGGGAGCATGAGGGCACGTCACGGCTGGACAAGGGCACGGCCCACCTAGCCCTGCCTCAGGGCCAAACCCTGTCACCCAGATGTCACCCCCTTTCCAGGACATTTTTGCTACCCCCAGCCCGGGCGGCACAGCCAGGGCACAGTCAGGTTGGGTGCGGACCCATTGGGGTGACATGGTGGGCATTTCCACTCTCCTTTTGGAGATCCCCATGGGCTCAGCCCCATGCCATGAGCCAAGTGTGCAGCAGGACAGGGGGCTCGGGGCCCCTCTCCTCCCGCAAGCTGCCCACGCCCCAGCCTCGGACCGGGGAGAGGCAGGCAGGGGAGGGCACTGCCGACCTCCGAGGTCTCCAAATGGCCGATCACAAAGGGACGTTTTCTCCCTCCAAACCCTGCTCCGATGGCACCACTGAGCTCCCACAGCTGCCTTGTCCCACCAAGCCTCCCACTGCTCCCTGGGGCAGAGGGAAAGGGGTGATTTACCTGCCAGCCGTGGGAGGAGAAGCAGAAGATAAACCTGGAGTCCCATGTCCTTGGAGTTTGTCCTGAATCTGGCAGAGGTCAGAAAATCTCCGGCATGTCCCAGCCACGGGGGTCAGAGCCGGAGGCTGCG
>NW_009619507.1:18306-20978 GCF_000690535.1 Cariama cristata
ACCTTGGCCTCCCGCCGCCACGAGCCGGGGTGCTGAGGCACGGCCCCAGCTGGGCTCCATGTTGTGCCAGGCCCTGACTCAGGCCTGCAGCCGCCCGTCGCAGGGCCTCTGTCTGGGTTGAAAGGGGCTGAGCGGGAGCACAGGCAGGGTGACACAAAGACAGCCAGCCAGCCCGCACGGGAGGGCAGCCACTGCCAGGGCAGAAAACCCTCCGTGTCTCAGTAAACACGTCTGGGAGGAAGTGGAAAGCAGCAGAAAGCCTGGCTTTCCCTGAGCACTTTCCCATGTGTGGTGCCGGCACAGGCACAGCACCGCATGGCCCCTCTGCCCCCCCAGCCCCAGGGGGTCCCACACCCAGCCCTCTTGCCTGGCTGCTCCAGCCTCCAGCGGGCTCCAGGCTCTTCGCCCGGCAAATGAAAGGCATTCCCGAGGAAATCACCATAAGCTTTACCCGCCAAACCTCACGCTGCTTCACAAATTGAACTGTTCCCACGTGAAAGCCAAGGCTGCCGGGGAGCAAACCTCATGTTTTGGTGTGTCCTGAGCCCATGCCGTATCCGGCCAGAAATCTAAAGCACACATGGAGAGGAAGGGGAAATCCATTCATCGCTTCCGACTATTTACAGCGCGCTCCGGGGCTGTGCGGTGCCCACGGCGTCCCGAGGGAGGGATGGCAGCAGGCAGGGGCTCCCCCAGCACAGCCACCCGGCCACCCCGCGACAGGAGGGATGGAGAGGATCTGAAAAAGATGGACACCAGATGCAGCTGCCCCTATTTGCCTGGAAAACTAAGCACGGTGCTTTGCCGAGGGCTGTACATAGGCGAGGGGCTCTGTTTTTGGGAGTTCCTCAGGCACTTGGGGCACAACCATAATGTAAATGTGGAGCACGAGGCTGTCCCGCAGAGGGACACGCAGGGGCTGGGCAGACGAGGGTGGTCCCTCCTGCTGTCGGTGCTCTCCGGGGGACACCCCCTCCCCATTTGCCTGGCCAACCCCAAGCTCATTTGCAAGCGCATTGGGTCAGGGACTCATGCGGACACTCGGTAGAGGTGTAGGAAGGGGACAGATACACGAATAAATGGCTTCTTCCCCTAGTTCACTGGCTGTAGAGGCCAGTCATGCTCCGAACCGTAATTGCCGCTGTGCCACTGCGTGCTTACACGTGCTGTGCCTGGGGAAGGAACCCGTTCTGTGTTCCCTGGCAGCACACAGAGCCCTGAGTTACGATGCACTCTCTGAAATGTCCTCTGACACGAGGATCTGTTTGAGGGCACGATTATTTACACAGAACAAACACACTTTATGGGAAGGCTTTGCAACCACGGGCCCTGCAGCGCACTCCTCCAGGGATCACAGCATGGCTCCCCTTACTGCCCAAGGGGAACCAGCACATTGCTTGGCTCTTTTGGGGAATGGGAGCCATTTGGGGTTGGCTCTCCACACCAGATGATGCCCGGGAGATCTGAGGGATCCATCGAGGGATCTGACCCAAAATGATTTGTCCTCTTGCCTTTTTTCTAAGTACACCTGGGTAAGAGGTGTCTATCTGTGCAGATCCCTGGAGTTGGAGGTGGAGTGGGAAACCTCTCTGGGATGTTTTGTACGGAGACCCAACCAGGACCCTGCAGCTCCAGTTTAACCTTATGTATCTCCAGAGGAGGAACCAGGGAGCTGGGTACAGCCAAGCCAAGCCAAAGCAGCTTGCCACACTTATTCTCCTGTAATAGGAAAGCTCCAGCTGCCCAATCCACAGCACACTGAAAGCACCTGAATTTCTGCTGAATTCACAGCCCTCAACTTTTTTGCTGAATCACAACGAACTAAAAAAAAAAAAAGAGTGACAAAAATACCCCTTTTTGTTATCATTTGCACATCCTAATGCACGGTACTGCATGCCAGAAACCATAATGCACCGATACGTTTCCTGATAGGAAATGCAAACGCCCTGCAAATCCACTGATGGGCTGGGCTGCCTCAGCAACATTTTCTAGCCCCGCATCTCTGGCCGTTTGTTTTGGTTTATGTGCACAGCGGGTCCCGGGGAGGCCCTGCAAGACTGGGTTACGGGCTGCTGCCACCAGGCATAAGAGCAGCCTGGGAGCAGGGTGGCTGAGCATCCCCAGCCCGCCTGGTGGTATCGGCAGGGCAGCTGAGGAGCCAGCAGCTGCCTGGCTGCGTTGGCATCCACCAAATGCTCGCAGGGTGAAGGACAGGCTGCTGGGAAGCCCTTTCCCTGAGGAAAGGGTGGGACAAGCAGCTGTGGAGGAGCCCCTTGGCAGCTGGGAGAAGCGGGGCCACCCTGTCCCATTCGCCGCCGGGGTGGAAACTGCAGAGCCACAGCGATCTTGTTGGCAGGAGGCTTCCTGCCGCTGAGCAGGAGTGGGAGTGGGGAGCAAGGAGTGGGGAACGGGTAGTGAGGAAGAGAGCTTGGGGCTCCTTCCCGTTGCAGAGGCAAAGCCAGGAGCGGGCACTGCCAGCACCTTCCCTGCCAGCCCTCGCCTGCTCACCCGTGGGCATGGGAGCACGTCCCACCCAACCACGTGCCAGCAAACACCCGTAAGATGCTGCTTTGATGTGATTTCCCAGATTTCCACTGACTCCATGACCAGGCTGGCAGGGAGCACTACTGATGAGCGGCAGGTCTGCGTGGGGGCTGCCAGGGGTGGTGGGG
>NW_009619507.1:21041-21297 GCF_000690535.1 Cariama cristata
CGACCCCTCAGTGTTGGAAAGCCAACCCCGCTGAGCCACTGCCGGGCCCAGGGACCTGCCTGTTTGCTGCACAGTTTAAACACCTTTCTGCTGGAATCCCAGTAAGACTTTTATTTTCTTGTAGGACACTTTCCTGCTGCCTCAGTCCCAGCTTCTCTGGCTGAGGCTTGCTGCGTGCCCCTGCCCTGGGTGTGTGGAGCCGGGACGCAGCTCCGGCAGCTCTGCTGCTCTCCTCGAGCACGGCCATCTCAGGGCG
>NW_009619508.1:0-1893 GCF_000690535.1 Cariama cristata
GGCTCCCTTGAATGTACAGCCCAAGGACAAGCTAGAGGACCGTGCCCCGAGCAGCTCCGTCCCCGTTGCTTCCCTTGCTCACTGAAACCCCTCTCAGACATCCCTCAGCTCGGTGCTGCTCCGTGGGGTGTGATCGCTCAGCCCCACGGAAGTGGGACCCGCCAGCATCCCTCACATGCAGCGAGATGTGTAACGATTAGGGAGAGGAAGTCTCATCCCTCTGTAAACTGCTTCTGTTCCTAAGCATCATTTAATTTAAAACAGGGACGACTAAGTGTCTACTTCCAGTTTGCAGGAGCTCTAGTCACTGCACGTGAAACACAACAGTGCTCGGGAAGCAACACCCATTAAAACGACCCCAAAACCAGAAAACAAACAAAAACCACCTGAGAGAAATAATTCAGCAGTTTTCTCTCCTTCCCCTTGGTGAGGAAGCACCCCACTGCCTCTCGGGTATGGAGCTGATCGATATGGTACAGAGAGCACAAGCAACATCGTGCATCTGACTTCACTCAGCTTTCACAAAGTTTTGTTAACACAACCTGTGTGCGCATCGCAACACAATGGCATTCAAGACCTGAAGAAGTGTGCAGTTTCAGGAACCGCTTGGTGCTATGAGAATTTTAGTAGATACACCACTATTTTGGGGGTAGCACCTCATCCTGCACCAATACCCAACAGCCAGCTGACTGCAAGTATGCGAGCAGCAGCCTAACTCTGTGCATCAGGTCACAACCGGCTGCATCGACAGGGTAGGGGGAAGAGAGCATCCGCATGCAGTGGGACAGAGGTGAATCGGGTAAGAAGTTGGTCGGCAGGCAAATGTGAGAAGTTGGTGCTAACTACAGAGTTTTGTCGTTTGAGACATATGTAACTAGCCCAAAGTTAAGAGAAAGCAAGTTTAGCAAATAAAAAATGTGTAGCCACATTTTAGCACACACAAAGTGACAGGGTGGGGGGAAGAGAGCATCCGCATGCAGTGGGACAGAGGTGAATCGGGTAAGAAGTTGGTCGGCAGGCAAATGTGAGAAGTTGGTGCTAACTACAGAGTTTTGTCGTTTGAGACATATGTAACTAGCCCAAAGTTAAGAGAAAGCAAGTTTAGCAAATAAAAAATGTGTAGCCACATTTTAGCACACACAAAGAAAAACTATAGACACGATTCAAGAAACACCCCAATTTATTTGCTGCTTTCTGGTTGAAGAATATTCGGTGAGGAGACAAGAAGAAAGACGATTTCATGAAAGACTGAACTCCAATGAAGACTCCAGAGCATGGGCTGAGCCGCTTTTTCCACACATACACAGCACCTCATCTTCAGAAGTACTCTTAAGCAAGTTTTAAAGTTCCTTCTTTCTTCCTCCAACCATTTTGGGCACACTCTTTGTCTCTGGTATCTTAATCGGATGGCACCGATTCCCCTCATCAGTAGCTCCATAGAGACTACACAATGTCTCATTAAGAGCCACTTAATGCCCTGCATTCACCCCTCAAGGGCCAGGGCAGGATAGAGCACAGGCTAAGGGGCAGTGTGCGAGGAAGGACTGCCGCAGAACTGAGTGTTGAAGGTCCCTGCACACATCACAGGGCAAGCACCCATCGAAGGGGACTCTGCGGTCCCCTGCCTTTAGCAGGTGGCCCACCCAGACTCCACAGGCGGGCTGGTCCCCTCAGGGCAGCTAGAAGGGGGGACCAGGGTGCCCGCGGGGTTCTGGGTGCTCATTACCACCTGCCGGGGTGGGTGCCGGAGCTCGAGCCCTTACCTGAGTTCCTCAGCTTGCGGTTCTTAAAGACGGAGACGATGACGAGCAGGTTGCCCAAGATGTCCACCACGGTGGTGAAGATCAGCACGCTGGAGAGCACCGTCACTACCCAGGCGGGCCGTGGGGCGCT
>NW_009619509.1:0-307 GCF_000690535.1 Cariama cristata
GGCTGTGGGCCAGGGCATGGGGGAACGGGTAGGGCCTGCAGCTGTGAGCTGGGCACAGAGAATGGGGATGAGGACTAGGGGCTGTGGGGTAGGCGTGGGGCAGCAGCTAGGGTGAGGGGCTCGGGGCTCGGCAGAGGGGGGTGTGGGTAGATGCGGGGCTGTTGGGGGGTGAGTTGGGGTGAAGGCAGAGTTGTGAGGTATGTGAGGTGGGTCAGGGTTTTAGATGGCTGGTCTAGAGCATGGGGTAGGATTGAAGGTTTTGGGTCTGCTAGTGGTGGCAGCGGCTGGCCTGGGGCAGGGGAAGGGG
>NW_009619509.1:338-12660 GCF_000690535.1 Cariama cristata
GCTTCGGGGTGGGGAATAAGGCATGGGATGTGTGAGTTGACAGGAGCAAAAGGCTGCAGGCTGTGGTACTGGAAGTTTGGGGTACAGTGGGAGCTGCGGTGGGTGGTACTGGGTATGGTGGCTGGTGGGTGGCCGTGGCTAGGTGGCAGAGAAGATGCCAGTGGGAAAGGGAGCTCCTGGCCTTGCTGAGATGCTGTGGGAAATGACTGATGTGCTGGCTTCACTGGCCCCTGCTTCTGGGGCCCACACTCTGACTGTCCTGTCTGTGGTTTCTCCTCCTTTCCTGGTAGGGCTTGAGGCATTTGGTTTCCTTGGATAATTTGTTTTTCCGCTTGGGGCAGTGATTTGGTGACTTGTTGTTTTAGGGAATTTGCAGCTTCAGGAATGTGGCTTTTTAAGCATAAGGCAGCACGTTTGTGTTTCTAGGCAGTGACTTCGGCGTGTTTTGGAAAGGAGTTGAGAGAGCAGGGAAGGACTGCGTAGGCTATGTTACACAGAGGGGTAACTTGTAGACCTTTCCCCAAGACTGATAGATTGTGATCTGATCCATGGTATCTTGGCGATGAGATGAGCTGGCAAAACGAGAAGGTAACCCAGTGGTCCATGTAATGCAGAGTGAAGAAAATGCCAAGGAAATTTGGAGGAATTCACTAAACTATGTGACATTCAAGATGTTGCAAAAGAGGTGCTAAAGCCTCTGACATATTTGGGATAGAGCTGGGAAAAGATAACCTTACAACTGCTGTTGTCGTCTATGGTCATGTTACAGAAGTGCCCGGAGAAAGCTTTGTCTCTTTGAAGACACACAGAGAGAAGAGCCGCCCTCGCCCCGCTCTTGTCAGCCGTATGGCGCTAGCAACAAACCTACCTTGACAAGCGAGGGATCTGGCAAGTGTCCTTTGGCCCCTCTGACCTCGTATAGAATCGCACATCAGAAAGTATTAAATTGCATCATGTATCGTTGAGTGAAAGGGGAGGTTTTTTCTAACCTCGTGGCCATTGTGCAATTGTTGGAAGGAATGCCTTGAGCTTCTCCCGTGTATTGCTGAGTACTAAATTGAGTGTAACCTGGCAAGTGGAAGAAAGGCCGCGGTGCTGTCACAGGTGGTTTGGGCTGTGTGGGTCAGTGGGTGGCAGAAGGAAGCTGAACTCATTTTTATTAAAAGATGGGGAGAGAAGGATACTGCCGTTACAGAAATCCATCACACGCTCCTTGTGAACGTTGTGATCATGTTTTGACAGTGTGGGGGAGACAAGAATGGAAAGCCTGCAGAAGTGCTTAATGTCTACAGCGACACTGCGTGAAAGGGGGACAGACATGTCAGGAAAGGGAGCAGATTGATTCCGAGTAGTAATGCAGGAAAGGGTAAATGGCTTGCTTCTGTTTAGCCTTTGGGACTGCAGGAGCACCAGAATAGGAAGGCAGGCTCTCCTGGTGAAGGGAGTGCTGGGATTCAAGGTGCGTAATTAACCTTGGGGATGTGCTGCTGCCAGATGTGGAGGCAGAAGTTTCACAGTGGGCTCACCAGTCTGCCTGCCGTGCTGATGAGGCAGGGCTAATTAGAGCTGTACTTATGCTTAAGCTTGGCCTGCGCGACTCTGCCTGAGAGCAGGAGGCAGCGCTCACAGGTCATGCTGTTGGGGCTGGTGTGGTCACTCCACGCGAAGCGAAGCTGGTCGCACCCCTGGGCGCCTGAGAACAGAGCGAATTCTCTCACTGTAGCCGAGCAAAGGGGCTGCTAACCGCGGGGAACACTAGTAGCCGATTGTGGTTTGATCATTACACCTCAGCTCTTTCCTGTTGATTAGGAAACCAGCAGCTTTGTGTAGATGCTGCTTTCAGTCCCAAAATGCAGAGAGGCAGAGTGCTTGGCTGCAGAGACAGTGTTTGTCTCGGACCTTCTCCACAGTGATTCAGAGGCACAAGGGCTTTTCATGAGCTTGCAGAGTGAGATGTTGGGATGCTGGGTGTGAAGGGGCTGTACAGGCTCTCCTGGCAGCCCTTTCTGCTTTGTGCTGGTGCACAGCATCCACTTACTGTTCCACAGTTGTTCTTCTGCAAGAAATTTTGGCAGCACCTTACAACTGTTGCTCAAGGCACCTCCTGTTCAGTCTGTACCTGTCATCTCTGCGTCCTGCTGGGCTCCTCTTCTTCTTCGCAACTCCCCTTATCTGTTCTGTCCCTCAGTCCAGACTCCCGCTCCCTGCTGTGCCAAGCAGGATTGGAAGCTCTATCTCTGGAGTTGGGGCTGCCTGCTGTCAGAAAACACAGTCATTCCTTCTCCCATCCCCAGAGACCACTCTCTGATGAACACTGTGACTTAATACTGGAATTAACTGCTTAGGAAGAGCCAGTAAATGCTTGCAACAGTAGGAGACACTAGCTGAGACAAGGCCTGGAAAAGTCCCAAATGAAACCTTTAGGCTTCTGAGGGGGTGGGTGCCCTGTCAGTCATGTAGACAAGACTTCAGCAGGGCAAAGGGATGAACAGGGCCCTCCAGCATGCCCAGAAGCGCTCCTGGGCAAAACCAGTGAGTCTCAGTGACTGGAAGGGGCTTTTTTTTGTAGAGGAAAGCTGTGTTGTCCAGGTAGAGAGTGAGGGGTGCTGCTTGTTGCCCAGCAGTGTCCCTTGCCACCTGAGCTACAGATCAGGGGTCTGAAGGTAAGGTAGTCCCTTGCCGACCACTCTGTGGTGTCACACACAGAGCTTTCCTAGGTCACATTAAGCAGTGGGTGGCAGTGGAGTGGAGTGGAGAACGTGCTTTTCTGCCAAGGCTCTTACAGGTTGCAGCAAAGCCTCCCAAGGAGTGACTCTTCCCCCAGTTGAGTTGCAAGAATATTGAGGCAGGAGGCAAGTGAGGCAACCTGGCAGGGTGTCTGAGTCAGAGCTGGAAATAGACTCCAGGAGTCCCAATGCTTTGTCTTCCTCTGACCACGAAGCCTCCTTTCTCCCTGCCCTCCATCTTGGAGGGAGTTTGTGCAGGTCTTGCTCAGCATAACATGGAGGTGGTGGAGCCACGGTGGAAGCTGGGTGTTTGCTAGTGTCTGGGCTGTTTGCTCAGCCAGTTCTCTCTCGGCAAGCACCTGGGGAACTGCCCTCTCTCTCCTCCCTGCTTGCTCACATTAGAGAAGTGTTTTTTGGCATCTCAGCAAAGTGGAGCACAGCGAGGCTTCTTCTCTTGGGAGCAATGCGTTGGTGATGGATGCAGCTGGGCTGCGGGGAGAGGGTAGAGGCAAAGTGCAGGCAAGTTCACCCCTTGCTGCCTGCTCTCAGCTCTGATTCAGTCGAGGCAGCTCTCGGTCTCAGACATGTTCACAGGCAGGGCTGGAGGCAGCTCCACTAACTAAGTGCACATGGGTCCTTTGGTGCTTAGCGAGATGCCGGCACCCGGCCAGGCTTTCCCACTGCAGTGCTGGGGCCCTTCCTGGCATCCATCTCCAGTGCTGTGCCTGACTGATGGTCTGGGAGTCTCTTTGGTTCACTCTCTTTACCTCCTTTCTGCAGGGGTGAAAGATGGAAGCTGGACTGTGCTGCAGCTTGTGGAAGCCCTAGGGTAAGAAAAGCCTTATACATGTTATACATTGCGTAAGGGCCTTGCAGGGGAGATTCTCACAAGGAGGGACAGTGACAAGGAAAAGTCTGCTCGTCTGGGATGAGCTAGCTTCAGTGCTGGTAGACACACCGCAGCACACAGGCCTGCAAGGATGTTGTCTGCTCACAGCACGGGGCCTGAGCAGTGCTTTGCCCTCTCAGGACTTGGGAGCTGTTTGGGAAGGAGCAAGGCCAGAGCAGCTCTTGATGCTCTCCCAGGACCAAGGAGAGGTGTTGTGGCAGGCAGCAGGGCACTTCTCAGTTGGGACTGTCCCCAGCAGGAGCTGCCTGAGCACATAGCTGCACATCACCATGTCACAAGTTGGCTGGCACTCAGCTTTTGCTTCTGTCTCTGAGCTATCATGGTCTGGGACTTGAGGAGGCTCATTTCTCCCAAGCTGGGGGCTAGGTTTGCCTTGTTGTAAGAGGCTTTGCCCTTTTTCGGCCCTTGTGATCTTGGGAGCCCGAGTTTCAGGTGCGGAGCATGGGGCAAGAGCAATTTCTCTGGTCCAACTTGAGAACTTGGATTTATTGCTGCGTGGCTCTGGGGCCGGGTGCATGCGTGCAGCACAGTCAGGGGAAGAGGAGTCTGCTCCCACCCTGCCAGAAAGTCAGGCAGGATTGGGCCACCGCCCCCCTGCCCAGAGAGCGGCACCCCTTTGTTTTTATAATGTGTCTGCTCAGGATGTGCTTCCTGCTTGGGTGTTCCTGCTCACAACAGGCCTCTTGGGCTTTCTCCCCACTTGGGCTAGGTCTTGCCTGGAGAACACAGATCCTCGGACGCGAGGGCGAGGCATCCAGCTGCTGTCAGAAGTCCTGCTCCAGTGTTATTCCCTGCTCCAGGAGAAGGAAGGTAAGGGCTGCTCTGGGTCCTTGAGTGGCTGCCGGCAGGTGAGGGCAAAGGCTGTGCCGCTTGAGTGACTGTCCTGCTGTTGGCAAAGGGATTGATTTAGCACCATGACAACTTGGTACATGTCTCTTAAGAGTCAAAGCCCAAGGAGGGCACAGGGCCTCACACTGCAGCCTTTTTGCCAACCTCACCACGCAATTCGGGTTAGTCCCTGAACACGCCAGGCTGCAGCTGGTGCCCCCAGCAGTGTGTGGGTGTTGCACACCCAGGTGTGCTCAGCACCACGTGGGATGCCTTGGGGACATATCTGCATGTCAAAATCCTTGGGTGGTGATTCAGCGCAGGAAAACCATCCTTCACAAAGCAAGTCACGCTTTGCGGCCTGCCCAAGTTAACTCTGGGGGAACCCTGGGGCCTGGAGTGGAGGGGAGGTCAGCATAAGCATGAGAGTGGAGTGGAGGACCCGCATGGGGAGAGGAAGATGCCTTGTTTGTGGAGGCAAGGAGAAGGTTTGGCTGTGTTAAATGCTCCATAGCAACTGGCTGGCAGTGGGGGAAGCCAGTAAGTGCTGCCAAACTTTGATTTGGACTGGGGGCCTTGCTGATGAGTAGCTGGACCCGTGCCAGCAAGCTGGCAAGACAGGGGGGCCCAGCTAGTAAGTGAGGTGGAGGAAGGGAAGGATGGAAGTAAAAGGTGCTTAGTCCTTGGCATTTGGCTCTCTGTAAGTCTCAGACTGGTGCCAGGCAGGGCTGAGAGCAGCAGAGAATACACACAGACTACCTGGTGTAGCTGGAGTCAGGTGTGATGACTGTGATGGGGAATGGGGTGCTCTGGGGGGGCAGCCAGAGGTGGGGAGGTTCAGTGGGGATGCATGGCAGAGTCAGGGCAGCTGAGCGGGCTGGGTCAGAGCCAAGTCACCAGGAGGTCTGGAGGAGGGTGGGCAGAGCCAGATCCCCGGCAGGGTGTGGGTAGCTGCTGTGACACCCCCAGCTGGCCCCGTCTCCCTTCGTGTCCCTCCTCACGGAGTTAATTTCTCAAGCGCTGTGTCAGGCTGCCTCCTGGGGGGGTGAGTTTCTGCAGCAGCTGTGGGCGCAGGATGCTGCGAGCCGGCTCTTCCTGTCTGCTTCCTGCTGCCACTCCCCAGGGCCGGGGTGTGCAGGCGCCCGTGGCCGTGACTCAGGGACCGGGAACGTGTTGTGGAGAAGCCGGAGCTCCTGCTCCAGCCCTGCGCCCCACCCCAGGAGATCCTCCAGCCTCCGCTGAGCAGGCGTCTGCTGCTTCCCTGCTGGTGTCTGCACCCACGTGTCTGGACAGGCCAGGGCAAATGCCTCTCGGGTAGCTCCAGCACCTCTGCAGCAGCCAGGGGTGGGTGCTGCCCCGTTTTGGTCAGATGTAGGTTGCTGACGGGGGGAGGGTGAAGGCGTTGGAGCCAGGTGGGTGCACCCAACAGTGGCAGTTCATCCTGTTCACCAGCACGAGATGTGCTCACTCTTCATCTGGCAGCTGCTTTTGGCAGAGCTGGGGCTGGCCTGGCAGCTGCATTTCCTGGGACTAACGCACGTTGGTGTCTGTTTCTGACAGTGCTCCATCTGGTCCTGTTCTATGAGAACCGGCTGCAAGATCATCACCTTGTGATCCCCTCGGTGCTCCAGGGACTCCGAGCATTGGTGAGCTCACGCCCCAAAGCCCGCGGTGCCGGGATGCGGTCCAGAACAGTGCTAGGGAGGTGCAACACCTGGGTACAGGTTGGAGGAGCATGTTGAGCAGGACACGGCTGGGCTGTCAGCTCCTGCCTGGCAGCATTGCCTTGTCTCCGCCATGTTCCTGCTGTGCCCCTTGCAGAAGGGCAGGGGAGAGGAGACTGCCTTGATTTCCTGCCCCAAGCTGGCATTGTGGCAAGGATTGCCTCGCTGAGCAGCACAGATGATGGGCATCTTGTCCTGTCCTGTCTGTGGGTGCGGTGAGCTCTCCCTGGCGTAGGAGAGGATCCTGCAGGTGGCTGCTGTACAGAGGCAGGAGCTCTGTTGTGTGGCTGCCATCATGGTTTTCTATTCTTGCTTTTCTTTCCTGTCCCTAGAGCATGTGTGAGGCGCTGCCCCCAGGGCTAGCGGTGTCTGTGCTGAAAGCCATCTTCCAGGAAGTACATGTGCAGGTGAGCAATGTGATTTTTCCATCCTCCTGTCCCTGCTCTCCGCTCCCTGGGTGTCTGGGGGTGGTCTACCTGCCCCGAGGACTGAGCACATTTAGTGACAGTGCATCCTTCAGCAGCAGTGCAGTGCTCCTACGGAGCTTAGAGACGGTGTGTCTCACTGCAGAGAGGCAGACAGCAGCCAAGGATCCTGTTTCGCCCTTGTCCTCTCTTCTCTCAACCCTGGGGGAATTATTTCCTTTGCTGTGTTCTCCAGGCTCTGTTTAAGTGCCCTCAGCACCCAAATTCTCCCCCAGTTTAAGACTGTTTATGCTGGCAGGGCCTTGGGCATTATGTGTGGCCCTGGTGTGACTGTGATGGTGCATTCATGCAGTGATGGACACAGTCATGTTCAGGTGCCATCGCATAGGCATGTGCACACTTTGCATGTGGTAAAAGGGATCTGTGTGCCAGGAAGCAGCAGCTGAGTTGCTGGGGGTCCTGCCCTCTTCTCAAGGGCAATGCGCTGCGCTTGGGTGGTGGGTAGCAATGCTGCCATGTGTGGAAGCTTGTTTTGATTGCTCTGCTCCTCGCTCCAGTCCCTGTTGCAGCTGGACCGCCACACAGTCTACAGCATCATCACCAACTTCATGGGCACCAGGGAGGAAGGTGAGAGGGCAATTGTCAGAACCACACTGAGGTTGTCCAGGCTGGGAGAATGGCTCGCTTTTGCCTTTTCTGAAGGCTCTGTTGCTCTCCCTGGGGAGAGCTGGAAGGGCTGTGGGGCTGGGGAAACTGGGCTGATTTCATGTCATGTTGGTGTGGTCTGGTGTCCTGCATCTGCTCGCGCTCCTTTTTTCTGCAGAGCTGAAGGGCCTGGGTGCCGACTTCACCTTTGGCTTCATCCAGGTGATGGACGGGGAAAAGGATCCCCGCAACCTGCTCGTGGCCTTCCAGATTGTGCGTGATCTTATTGCCAAGAACTACGCCCTGGGTGAGCCTGTGCCTGCCATGCAGAGATGATCGGGGGACATGTCACTTTTCTTTGAGCTGTTGAAGGGATGGCCTTTGGGTCTGACCAGGGCTGGGTTGACCCTGATGTGCTTTAGGAGCTGCAGAGCCAGCCTGTCATGGGTGCTAGGCATAGGTGCTGTGCCTCTTTTGCCCAGCATCTCTGCTCACATTCTGTGTCCTTTCCTTTCAGGACCCTTTGTGGAGGAGCTGTTTGAAGTGACGTCCTGCTATTTCCCCATTGATTTTACTCCAGTGAGTGAGTCTGCCCTTTGCCACAGCCTATTCCTTCTGGTATTTTCTCAGGAGGTCATGTCCCCTCCAGGGGATGGGAGGAGAGGGTTGGCAAGAGTCTTGGCTGGGCAGTGTTTAGCTGCAAGCTGTGGTACCCAGGCTGACAGGCCAGTGCCAAGCTGGCTGCAGTGACTGGCATCGCTGCTGTCTTGCTGGAGATGAGGTGATGCAACCTCGGCTGATGACTGGGTTGGGAGGTTTCCTGACGGGTGAGTGACCTGCTCTCCGTTTCCTTTCCAGCCCCCCAATGACCCTCATGGCATCCAGAGAGAAGACCTGATCCTGAGCCTCCGGGCTGTACTGGCCTCCACACCCCAATTTGCTGAGGTAGGAAGCTCCTAGGGGGTTCTTGAGCACCCCGCTGTTTCCTGAGCACAGGTTGCATTTCATAGTGCTGTGGCTCCTGCTGTGGCTGTGTGGGACGGGAACAACTGGGACCAGCAGCCTGCACGAGGGCAGCCCTGTCTCCTGTTGGGGCTGGGCACGGAAAGGGTGCTGATGCTGACACCCTGGGAAGGGGCTGCCTGGTATCCCTCCACCTCTGCTCTCCTGGCAGAGACTGAGCTTGCAGCCCTGCAGGGCCATGGACAAGGTGGTGCAAAAGATGGGCTGAGTCTAAGTGCCTCTCTCCGCAGTTCCTTCTCCCTCTGCTCATCGAGAAGATGGATTCAGACCTGCAAAGTGCCAAGCTTGACTCTCTGCAGACTCTGGTAAGGAGGGATCCCCTACTCCCTACAGCCCACAGCTGGCCTTTGACAGCAGCAGCCAGCTGCCTCTGAGCCCTTCTCCCTGCCAGCCAGAGACTCTGCCTTGCAGAGCCACAATTTCCAGGGTCCTAGTTTGGCCTGGATCACTCTCCTCTTTTTCTCTCCCTTGAATGGTTTGTGCAGCATGAGCCTGCCAGGATGGGCAGTGTCCCTGCTCTGTGTCCTCCCAGTACTGGCTTCTCTCTGATGCTTTCTCCTGGCTCCCTCTTGCAGACTGCCTGCTGTGCCATCTATGGGCAGAAGGAGCTGCAGGAATTCCTCCCCAGCCTCTGGTCATCCCTGCGCAGGGAGGTGAGTACTGCAGGGCCCCTAACTACAGTTAGGCTCCTGCTGAGCAGGAGTTCACAACCAGACCAGGTGAGCCCCTTATCTCCCAGCAGCCCCCACTTGTGGCTTTGGACAGCCCCAGCTGAAAAGTGGGGGGACAGGCCAGCCCTGTCAGCATGTCCCTGGGGCTTCGATGTGTCGCACTGCACATTCAAAGCATGTGGGAAGTGAGGCGGGAGCCTGAGCCCTTCAGCCCACGTTGGGTACAGCATGGAGCTTAGCTCATCCTACGGCCTCTCCTGCAGGTGTTCCAGACAGCGAGCGAGAAGGTCGAGGCGGAGTGCCTGGCCGCATTGCACGCCCTCTCTGCCTGCCTCTCCCGCTCCGTGCTCAGCCCTGACACTGAGGATCTGCTGGATTCCTTCCTCAGCAGCATCCTGCAAGGTAGCTAGTAGAGACCTACTCTGCCCCAAGCAGTCAGGCCTGCAAGCATGCTCCTAGCTGGAGATCTGCCCTCTTGTTATCTTTGAAGCCTCTTTCTCCTCTTTCTAGCCCTCACAGCCACTGTTGGCTTCTCCAAGGTAATTGGCTACAGGAAGGGAGGAGAAGGAGGCACACTAGGAAATGCCTATTGGATTGAGTTGCTTCCCTCTCTGCTGGGACTGGGGCATCCGAGGCTGTGCTGTGTGCCCAGAGCTGGGGGAAGCAGCTCCATTAGGGAGGCTGTGCTGCGGTTCAGAGCTGCGCCCTGGCAGCATGTCCCATCCCAGATACCAGCTGCATCCCCGCACACGAGGCAGAGGAGCTCTGCCGGTGCAGCTGACGCTCAGCCTATCTCAGATTGCAGGCACCATCTGTGTGAGCCCGACATGAAGCTGGTGTGGCCAAGTGCCAAACTCCTGCAGGCAGCAGCGAGTGCCTCCCTCCGCACCTACCACCGTGTCACCTGCAGCGTCCTGCCCCTGCTGCTGGAGCAGTACACCAAGCACCCACAGGTGAGGGGCGCCCCGGGCTCTGTAGTCACAGACAGCAGGGCCAAGTGCGCCCGCTGGCTCTGCAGGGCTTGGTGGGAGCAGGATGTCAAAGTGGGTGTCCTTCCCTGGCTGTGGGTGGGGACCCCGTGGGCACCCTCTGGCCTTGCAGCGCTGGGCTGAGGCATAGCTGTGTGCCAGCAGTGACAGTGATGTGGGTTATGCCTTTGTGTCCCTGCAGAGCAGCCAGAGGAGGACAATCTTGGAAATGCTGCTGAGCTTCCTGGAGTTGCAGCAGAAGTGGGGACATGTCGAAGAAGGTGAGGCTGCTGGTTCCTCTGGAGGCACCCATGTCCCAGGGCGCTGCTCGCTCTGACCTCACCTTCCGGTACATTGACAAAGAAGGAAAGCTCACTGACCTGGGCGGCTGCATGTGTGACCCCCTGCCATGTCCCAAGGACCCTGCATGGTTGGATGTCAACCGGCAGAGCCCCCGAAAGGGTCTGTCAGGTGCTGTTGTGGTGACTGTGCGGTGACAGCCAGGCACAGGCAGTGACTCCATGCCTCTCTCTCCAGATGAGAGCACTCTGCTGTCGCTCCGAGCCCCAATTTGCTCTGTGGTGTTCTCTGCGCTGACGGATTCCAGTGTGCAGCTGCAGCTGGTCGGGGTCAGGGCACTGACTGTCCTGGGCTCCCTGCAAGGTTGGTGCCTTGTTTCCCTTGGGGAGGCAGAGGGAGGTGTCACCCTGTTCTGGGAGACACCATGCCATCTGGCTGCTAGGACGTCCTTGCCTGCTGTCTGTAGGTGTACAGAAGCAGTGGCAGAGTTTTCTACCCAGGCCATGAGCTCCAGGGACACTTGGTCTCTCTTGCCTGTTTGTGCTGGGCACCTTGTATCTCTGGTGTTTGGCATGCAGCTGCAGTGCTGCTAGCCTGGACGAGGGGGAAGGGTGCTGGCCAGAACACCAGCATCTTTGCCTTTGGCTGAGGGCAGGCTTTTGTTGCAGGTTTCCTATCTCCCTCCGACCTGGAGCTGGTTGTGGATCACCTCATCCATCTCGCTCTGTGTGAGGAGGATTCTCAGAGCAGGTGAGGGGCGGGCTGGTGCCACCGTAGGCACCCATGTTCTGGGGAGAGTAGCAAAGCCTGGCTTTTCTGCAGAGAGGGCCTGTAGTCTGCGGGAAGGCACAGGACTGTGAACTAAACGACCATGTGGGTATAAGAGCAAAGGGATAAACCAGGTGATTTATGGACTGAAAATTAGGAAGTCTGAGCCTATCAAAGTGGAGGCTCTGCTCTGCCTGCCGATAGGGTGAAAAAAGCAGACTGCTGATAAATGGGTTTCTGAAGGCAGCTTCTGGCCCAGATCTGTGCAGCTGGTGTACAAGCAGCCCCAGGTTTGCAGTGCTCACATTTCCCCTCCCACTCTCTTCCCTTGTGGCAGTGAAGCAGCGATGGAGGCAGCTGGATCTCTGGCCCCCATCTACCCAAAGGTTTTCTCTGGACGCATGGTACCCAGGCTTGAAGAGGAGCTGCAGTCAGGTAGGGCTGGCGGCCTTGGGAAGGGAGTGATGTCTGGTTTTGGGGTGAAGCCTGTCACATATTGGTTCGGCTCCTACCAGGCAGTGGGGCTGTGCCATATGGCATAGGTCAGTGGCTCTCCTTGGGGGATTCCCAGCGCAGGCACTGTGGTGCTGGCACAGGGCAGGCCGTGCCTGGTGCTGGCAGCCAGCCTGTGTGGCCACGATCATCCTTGTGGGAAGGAGGTGTCCAGGCACAGAGCAGGCAGAGTGCCTTGGGCCTGGCACAGGCTCCTTCTGCTGTGCTGCTTCACCCCATCCACCCTGGCGGGGTCTGGGCCCTGAATGCCCTTGGGCAAGGGGGACCCGGGTCACCCCACCACCCCTCTGAGGTGTGTTTCCTCTTCAGAGCAGGAGAAGGAGAGTTCCCATGACCACCGCTCCCTGCGGCAGCGCTGCCTGCAGGCCCTGGCAGCCGTGTCCACGCACACCAGCATCGTGAGGGAGACCGTCCCTGTCCTGCTCCAGCATCTCCGGGAGGTGCAGAAAGGTAACGCAGACCACAGCAGGGAGCTCCGCGGAGCGCATCTGGGCAGGAGCTGCCTCCCATTACTGGTGATGGCTGGGAGAGAGTGGGGCTGGCAGTGCTGTGAGGAGCTGAGGGCTGGCCTGTGAATCCCACCAGTGGAGGGGGGAGTAGGGAGGGCTGCATTGCCCCGGGGTCCCAGTGCAGATGAGCGGGATGGGTGCTGCGGCTGTTTGATGTGACAGTGACTGTGCCCTGCAGGGAGCAAGGCTGGGAACGCCCAAGACATGGTCTCTGTGTGCCAGAGCCTGCACCGCGTGGCCCTGCAGTGCCAGCAGGACGCAGAGAGCTGCTGGTACTACCACCAAACAGTGGTGCCCTGCCTGCTGGCCATG
>NW_009619510.1:0-299 GCF_000690535.1 Cariama cristata
TGGGTCAATAAGAGCACCCGTGTGGCACCTATTTGGGGGTAAACCGGAGTCCCCGGGAGGAAGGGGGCCCCTGCCCTGAATGCAGAGGTTGCACAGCTGCAGGAGGCCAAATCGAGAGGGGGGGAACCCCAAAGGGGCCGTGGGGTGCTCCGGAGCAGGGCTGCGAGCTGCCGGGCTCTGCTCGGCGCCGTGGCAGGAGCGGCTTTGGCTGCTCTCTCCATCCCGCTTTGGTGTGATCCCCGCACCCCAGCACCGTGCAGGGGGAGAGCCCCGGGGAGCCGCGGGCTGCGGGGGGGGGG
>NW_009619510.1:347-563 GCF_000690535.1 Cariama cristata
CTCCGCTGCAAGTCTGCGTGGTGGCCACGGGCACGGGCACCTTCCTAAGAGGCAAATCAAAGAACAACGCTCCCGTCTCTCCCACGGACGTTTTGGGGACGGCGGTGAAGCGTGTGCCGGCTGTTTCACAGTCAGCCGTCAAAATACTTTGCAGTTCCTTGCCTGTGTTTGGAGATGTGCTTTCACCAACCCCCAGGGCCCGTCCCTGCTCCGTGT
>NW_009619510.1:877-1693 GCF_000690535.1 Cariama cristata
GAAAGCCGAGAGCAGGAGCGTTCCCTGCCAAGCACCGGCCTGTCCAGGGGGGGCTGAGAGGGGCTGGCGAGGGGGGTTAATTAAAATCGGGTTTGCCTGCAAAATCTTGTGTGATCTCCGGCCGTCAGGGCCGAGGCGAGCATCGCTCGCAGGGTGTCGTGTATTCCTGGAGCCGTGTAACTCCAGGTGCTTGTAGGAGCCTGTAAATTACAGGCTTTTATGGGGTTGTATTTTACGGCGCGTTGTCAGGGGATGTAACGATGGCATGTATCACTGCCGGGGCCGGGACGCAGCCGGTGCGGGAAGGCGGCTGTGCGGAGAGGGGAGGAAAACGCCAAAGCAGGACAGGGCTCTCGGCTCCTTCCCTTGCTCCCACGCAGCCCCAGGGATGGCCGGTCCCCGGCTCCCCAAGGATGCTGCAGGGATGTGCACGGCCCCGCGGGGCTCAGCATCCCCGGGGTGGGCAACGAGGAGCTGCGCCCCGTTAATGCCGGCATGAGCCCAAGTGCCTTTTATAGAGCACGAGCAGAGTAATTTATCGGGAAGCTTTTAGGGAAATGAGCAGCTCCTGGGCCCCTGCCAAGGCGCAGCCCCGCTGGGCTCTGCCCGGTGTCCTCTGGCAGCTCTTGCTGGGAGAGGAGGGGGGGGACGGGGAGGGGGACAGGATGAGAATGGGAATGGGGACAGGATGGGAATGGGCATGGGGACAGGGTAGGAATGGGACTGGGAATAAGGATGGGAATGGAAATGGGGACAGGATGGGAAGGGAGCTGGGGACGGGACGGGGATGGGGACAGGGATGGAAATAAGGATGGG
>NW_009619511.1:0-13553 GCF_000690535.1 Cariama cristata
CCTCAGCAGGGGCGAGTAAAGGTGGAGACGAGCCCGGGAAGTTGCCGGAGCAGGAAGAAGAGGAGGAATCCCAGGTTTTGCACGGAACCGGCCATTGCAAATGGTTCAATGTGAGAATGGGATTCGGGTTCATCTCCATGAGCAACCGAGAAGGAAGCCCCTTGGAGTCTCCAGTTGATGTCTTTGTACACCAAGTAAGACTCAGTTTTTGTCCTCCATCTCAGCCTGCTGCGTTTGGTTCAGCTCAGTGGGACTCTGGTTTCATGTGAAGAGAAGTAACTTATTTTTCCTAGGTATTTAGGTACATGTGTAATTAAAAAGTTGCCTTAGGTAGCGGTTTTGTTGGCAGCGAATAATTGGAGTAAATAAGGTCGTTAGATTGTGCTTAGTCTCTGTAGCTGGAGATTTGCGCAAGGGATATAACGTTGTTGCTTCCTATCTTCCTCCTTGGTTAGAAACTTCTCCTGGGCTCCTTATTTATTTTCAAATGCCACGCTTTTCTTTTTAACAAGGTTTATCATTTGCCACCAGACTGGTCAGGAGCAGATACGCCTTTCCTTGGAAACGGATTAAAATTAAGCTCGGAAAAGGATAAATAAATGTTGGGTTTCATTCAGATAACATTTGAATACAGGTTTAAACGCTTTTCTTGTAACCCTCGAATTGCTTTTTAAAAGCTCATCTGAGATTCGTTAGTGAAATTAAGGCATAATTATAGTGGTATTTTGCAGTAATTCAGACCCGAGAGCGTCTCTGTGGTGTGATACACTGAAGCATGCATGTGGTTTGGTTGGTTGATTTTTAAATATTCCTTACTAGAGAGAAAAAAAAAGTAACGATTAAGGAATCACCCCAAAAGCAGCGTCTCCGTAAGGCTGTTGGGGAGAGAAGGGGTGTGTGTGGCCCTGGTGGTTGTTTTTAAGCACGGCAGCATGAACGATGTTTGTGTTTTGAACGTGGAAGCTGGTACGAGTGCCTTCACGCAAAGGAGTTTCAGATGCGAGATACGTACAAAATGATAAAGTTAAGGGAACTTTTCCCAAGGTCTGTAGCGTGGTTTGTGAAGCAGGAGCTTGTGTAGACCTTCCCTGGTCCTTTTGCTCGTCTCCAGTTGCAACAATGCTATTTTGAATTTCACCCGTCTCCTCTGTGATCAGAGCAGAGCGGTGTCAGGTAAAGAGACCATTTTGGGTTTGGCTAGGGCCATGTTAGGAAGGCAAAAAGGCATCTTAACTTTTTACGTGGTTGTCCATTTTCTATGACGTTTGCAGTGACGGGGCAGGGGGGGTGTTCCATGATTATATAGTGATTCCCTCTTAATGTTCCATTTGGTGGCCTGGCCCTATTTCGTGGTAACTTTCATCAGGCTTTTTTAAAGAATACACCTTTTGTTAGATGAATAAAAAGGTGACTGAAACTTAGAAAGAATGCTGCTGCTGTGGCATGTGGCCTTGCTTCTTGCAGTGGCGGAGCGGAGGTTTTCTGATCTTGCTGTCTTACGTGTACCCTACGCCTAAGGGCCTGCACATCAATATTAGCTGCTTGCGTTTGGAATTATGTACAAAACGTGGAATCCGAGAGTGACCTTACTGAATTCTTACACTTCCTGCTTTGTACTGGCATAGGAGGTGCCCCCCTCTTTGCTGCTGCTTTTTCTTTTTAGAACTGAATGAATGAAATACCAGAGAAGGAGCAGTCTTCCTCCTCTTTTTCCCCCTTTCTCCCCTTCGTTGTACGTTTTTATATTGTGAAATTGCTCTTTACAGTTCCATAAATTTCCTTTCGATAAAACCCCTTTTTCTTCAACTAATTTTGTGTTAATACATGTCATTGTTTTTGCTTCTCGAATAACAGAGGACAAACATTTGAAGTGTAGCAGTGTTGTTAATAAAAAAAGTCATTTGGAAACAGGGATAGTCTTGGAGCTGTGGAAATAGAGAAGTGTTGAACTGCGTGATAACTTGATACATTTAAGTAATACTAGACAAGGTGTGCTGTTCCATAATGGAAAGTAGTCGTAGAAAATAATAAAAAAGTATGTGATAAATTTGGAAGTCACTATTCAGTTGTGTCCCCTAAAGGAGGGGACAAGAAGGAGATGTTAGACATGTTTGTTTACACATTAATATTCTACAATTTATCGATATGCTTAGGTTTCTAAGACATATCACAGTGTAAAATGCAGTGAAAACTGGCATGTTTCATTGCACATAAACTGTGCGTCTCCGTCATTTTGAGGGTTACTTAGAGGTATGTCCTACGGAGTGAAGTTGTTAGTATTCTGCAATGGATTGCTGTTACAACAAAGAAAATACGTTCCTCACCTTTTTCTTTCTGAGGAAATCTGGGATATGCAGAAACTTCATGGTGACATGAATCTTCTTTCCATCAGTCAAAAGCAGAATTTTTCTGTGTAATGGAATGGGGAGAAGCAGTATCTATTTCTTTTCAGAGTACATTTTAGACAAGTTATATTGCTATATAGAATGCTTTGTGTTAGCTGACTAGCTGACCAGTGGTAACGGTAGCAGCCAGGACGTAGAAATGTCTTTAAATCAGTAACGTTATTTAACAGTGCTGCTTGTACAACAGAGTCTGTTGCCTGAACAGTGATTGGACCCTATTGCTATTAGTGTCATTAATTTGAAAAATTTAGTTATGTGAAAAGGCCTTTTTAAGGCAAAGATGTTAGTTTATTAATCTGCTGAAACAAAATATTGCTGTTCAAAACCTCTTTGAAAACACTTCATCATTTATTTAAGTGTGTGCACATAGTGTTGCATGCAGTCGCTCGTTCTGCAATGTTTGTAGCTACTAGTACCATTTTATAGGATCACACCGTCTAAGCAGAGGAAAGAAGCTTCTATCTTGCTTATTGCAAGTCCTGTCAAAGCTCGCTTGAACGCTGCAACGATATTTTTACTTCCTTATCTTACCTTTTCTTGGTGAAGTTATGCCCTGTTTCTGAGATCTTGCTATGTGCAAAAACTTACTGGATGTCGAGTCAAAATTCCTGTAATAGTTTAAGGTCATTATACCTAGACTTTTGAGCTTGCAATAAGTGATTTTCCTTTCTTCTTGGAGTTCCCCCTTGGTTGTGTGCAGATTATAGTCACGTTTTTCTAAAGTCAGTGCTTCACTAATTTTATATATGGATATATTTTTAAAGGACGATGCTTTTGTTTGGACTTCCCTTCCCCTTCCCCCAGTGGAAGTTCTGTTCATGAAACAGCTTCAGTATTGAGTTTTTAACTCTACCTTTTAAGTCCTTCAGCACTAATCATTTTGATTGATCTTCTCTGAACTACCTTCAGGTTGTTGTTACCCTTCTGGTAATGAGGTACGTAGAGCTAGATGCGTTATTTAAGGTAGAAACACATCAGCCATTATATAGTTGCATCTGTGTGTGTACGCTTACAAACATCTACATTCTTGTCCTTTTTTAGCTTTATTCTGATACAGCTTATATCTTTAAGTCATGTGTTTGAGTCATTCAGTGTCATATAAAAATTACAAGTCCTAAAACCTATTTAATTTTTCGAAGACAAGCCATGCCCAACGCAGCAATGTGCCTCGTTTCTTTTACAAAAAAAAAAAAAAGAAGAG
The DNA here is from genome assembly GCF_000690535.1 of Cariama cristata. Lineage (NCBI taxonomy): Eukaryota > Metazoa > Chordata > Aves > Cariamiformes > Cariamidae > Cariama > Cariama cristata. Next base: position 3,607 of record NW_009619511.1, read on the forward strand.
TAGCAATGTTAGTCCTTTGTAACTATGTTAAATCCAAGGAATGTGCACCTTACTGAATTTGGCTCAGTATTGTCATTTGGACTTTTAATAGGTTAGCATGGAATGAATAACATAGCTTGCTTCTCTTTTATGATGTGAATTCTGCACATAGTTATGTGTGAACAGCTCTTGTTAAATTTTTAGAAAAAGATCTATTTGTCAAAGGGTAAAACAGACTGGAGAGGTGAAGTGAGTGAAGCCTTTTGTGGTGCACATGAACAAAGGTCTTCATTGCTAAAAACTAAGGAGAGCTCAAGCTTTCATAAAATCAGAGGAAAGGATGCTGCTTGTTAAATTTATTTTGCATGTCGAAAATTGTACACGCAACTTAGATACGTACAACTTTTTTGGATGCTGGCAGTAAGGAAAGAATGCTGTGGATTCTTTTTTTGCACACATTTGGTATGGACTAAGTTAGAAACGTGTCTACTTTCCTTTGCTTAGCGTGAAGCCCAGATGTTTAAGATGATAATGAAGGGTAGGGTGCTGGATGTAAATAGATGCCATTAAATACATGTTTGTGAATATCACGGGTTACAATTTTACATTCGGTTTCTGAGTAATGTGGTCCTTCAGGATGAGGTGGATTGTTCAGTTTAGATGTTGTTTGGGACCTGGCTCTGTCATCCAAAATTCTTGCCGCGTTAAGGGATTGATACAGGATTTCTGAACTGGGACCTTAAACATGACCCTTCTTTGGGATCCTCTTTTATGAGATGGGGAGAGGAAGGAAGGGAGGAGCAGCATGCAGGAGTTGGTGTATTTTGTTTTCTCATTAAAAGGAACATGGTTGGTTTGAAATTTTTTCACTTTCATCTGAACTTTCTTACTGTTGCTGCAAATTACTGTTATTACAAGATTTGATAAAAATGGAAGAGAGCCTTTTTTCTTTCATTGAGCCCTTCTGCACTGCGCTATCCTTTGTGTATTATAAATTTTGCTCTTAATTGTTGCAAGTACCTAGAACAAAAGGAGGGAAAATTACTGAGGCTATTCAGTTATGATTGTAAACAGAAGAGTAAATGGAAAATTAGATATGTAAGCAGCATCTGAAAAGTCTTTTCCCTTAATTTGACCAACCATCCTTTTTGATGATTAATCTTAAATTCTTAGTATTTCAGCCACAGTTGAACTGCTTTTTCTAGCATAAAGTTGGGCATGGTATGATACACTGAATGCTGACTTTCTTACATTGTGACACAAGTGATCCTGTGCGGCTGCAAAGATGCATTCATTCATCTAGCACATCTTTTCCATTCCTGCATTATTAGGAGCCTGTAAAAAGCTACTTAATTGCTCAGGATAACTGGAAGTTCTGAGCAAGCAAGTGGGATCAATACTACTTTGCTCCTTATTGTTGCATGTGACATAGCAACGCCAATTTGAAGTACAGAAGTCTCCACACAGAGTACGCTGTTACAAACTTGTCATCTTTGACTTCTGCTGGGGACCAGGCAAGCCCAGTCCTAATCAAAACAAAAGTGGCTAGCAGGATTTAGAGAGGGAAGCTGAGGAAGGAAGCGCATGGGGAGTAAACGTGTGTCTGCAGTGAGCCTGTGTCTTGGAGATCCGGCAGAGATCAGCCCCATGCTGAAGATCTGGGTGTCAGAGCCTGCTCAGCAGCCTCGAAGCATGTAGAAGCTGTTGTGGGGAAGTGCTGGAGATCTGGAGTCAAGCGTTGGCACTCACCACTTGTGTTGGAGCGTACAGAGAAAATTAAATTATGGGGAACATGGATCTTGGGTGCGGAGCGGTATGGCCGTGTTTGGGATTTTATTTTTTGTTTATTTTTTTAATTTATTTTGGCTACTAATTAGGCCTAGTCCTACATTTCAAGTCCTGCCTGTGGATGCACAGACAGATGACAAAATGCATCACTGAGAGCTTAGCTTTATGGTTTAAGATGATTTTCTGAAGAACTTTGTAATTTGGTATTTAAGTTACAGAGCCACTGTCTGTGGAAATACCTTCCAGCTGTCATCTATTTACATCTACCCGCAGCATTACAGTGCATTTTTACCGATAGAGGTATGTAGTATTCAAGTGAATGGCAAGACCCGTTAAACCTAAATAATGTTGAAACAGATCAGGTTTTGCTGAAGTAGTTTGAACATTAGATGTTGACAAGCAAAAATCTCAAGCAGCCCAAATACAGTGGTCTGCAGTGGGACTATTTTGTCTTAAGAGAGATTTCCCTCTTTGGCAGAGCAGTAAGTACACCCTTTCCAGAACGTGCCATCCTCCTTTTTTCCAAGACTGAGGAAGTTGTGCACAGGGGTTGGGATACTGGAAGGAAGAGGATATTTTGTCTAGGGCACAAACATAAGATATGAAAGCAGATACATGAACTGAAGCTAAAAGGAAATGAATTGTCAAATTGGGAAAAACGTTGTTATTGTTGCTTGTCCTGGTTTGCAACTACATTACTGAGGTAGTAAGTATATCAAGAGCCATCCGGAGTTCTGGTTTAGACTCTTTACAAAGTATACTCCCATGTAAATGTTGTTTAATTCATCTTCTTTATGTAACCCATCTCAGTAAAGGCCTGTTGTCTTTCCCCACTAATTAGCAACAGAAGCGTATTTAGGCCCATCTGTTTCTACAAAGGTGTATAAAAGTGACCATAAAGGTATAACTTAAGTAAGATCCTAGGAACCCAGAAACCAGAGGGTAAAGGCCATTTGTGATGTTTCTTAAACGAACACAAGGAAATAAGGACATACCGTTTACATTTTTCATTCCCTGCATTTAAGGGTGCTTTTTTCCCCTCCTTTTGTTAAATCAGCTGAAAGTTATCGTGACTGATAGAAAGGTATTATGTGATACTCAGCTCTTTCTAAGGCACAGTTACTCAGGACAGGTCTGGACTAGCTTTTGCTTGCTGGATATCACTGGTGAGAGCAGTGAATCCTTAAATTGCTTTTACATCAGCAGAGTTATCAGTAAACACCTTGGCATGGAAGGTGGGGAAGTGCTTCCGATTGCTCAAGCATATTTAGTTGGAGAAGTTAGTGTCCAGGCTTTTCCTCAGATTACTCTGGCTGGTCCTGACTTAAAATGGGGGGTTAACTCCTTGGAAGATGGCTAGAGGGAATTCCAGATCCTCACTCCAGAGATGGCTCAGCTGCTTGCAGAGCAGCTGCGGAAACTGCCGCAAGTTTTACAGTCCCCACCGTATTACAGAAAAACTGGCACTGATTTTGATTTTTTTTTTTCTTTTCCCTCGCATGCAAAGCTGTGACGTGCAGCAGGTCAGCAGCTGCTCTGCCAGCAGCTGAGTTGGCTTTGCAGTAGCAGTGTGGTGAACAGGTGGAGGTTGCAACTCCTACAGCCGCCCTTCTCGGTGAGACTCCTACGGCCAGGATGGGACTTTGCCATTTGGCAGCACTGCTGCTGCTTAAATAAGCTTCAAGAGCTTTTACAGCGCTCTGTCTGTTGGGCTAGCGTAAGCACTTGTGAAGCTGCATGGCAAAGCCAGCTGGGGAAATTCTAGGTTTCGTATCTGATTTTTATAATTTTTCATATCGGAGAAACCCCACGATCCCCACAAATAAGGGCCGGCGGTGTTGGCAGCAGGGGAGGGGGGGCAAGGATGCAAACAAGTGGTTGCCAGGGTGAGGTGAAGGCATAGGAGGAAAGAGAGCTGGAAGCTACTGTCGCAGAAATGTGAATGAAACTGCAGTCTCCTCTGGCGCGAAATAGCCCAATACTGGTGTGACCTTCAGCTGGGGATGGAGAGACAAGGAAAGTGTTAGTGACTTTTCAAGTAAAAGGGCACTGGTGGGTATTGGAATGAGCACAAGCATCTGAGCTCTCCTTGGAAGTGGAACGTCTCAGGAATCTTTTTTGGGTCACGCTTCAGTTCAATCTTACACATTTCTTTTTTTCTTGTTTTATTGATTACAGTTAAGCTGTGGCATTGAAATATATTGAATTGCAGTTTTAAAACAGCACTGTTTATGAAACAAAACCAAAAACATTAGGAGGAATTTTCGATTCGTGACAATAATGTGTGTTTCTTACTTCTGCAGAACAGAAATAAGTCTATTTACAGGGCATGTTCATCATAATTTGGATGTATCTTTTTAGCAGATTGGCGAGAGCTTAGTGAAATTAGTTGATAATCTGAAAAGTATAGCTTCTTAATTGTTCCGTACGTATAACTTGGAAAATTAGATATATCAATACATTTGAAAAGCTGTTAGTCTGAGAGGATGGAGAATATCCTTGTTCTGTTATCAGTGCAAAAGCCAAGAAAATCACACAGATACTTTCTATTCCAAAGTTCTAAACTAGTGCTAGAATTACATTTTTTGGAAGGAGGGAGGCTGAAATGTTTGTTTTGGTTTTGTTAGCATCATGGACTAGTATTTTCACCTGTTAAAATTGTTAACAGGTAAAATCTGAGTGAATGCTTGTATAATCAATATTTCGAGTGTATGAATTAGTCTACAAAATCAAAGTAATATTCCATGATTACTACAGATCTTATGATGCTCTGTTAGAAAACACTAATGTTGTTACTGCATTCATAAGCGTGTACTTCTCATGAACATGGCTGATAGTGGCTTTCCCATCAAAGATAATCTGTTCCCAGAGAGGCCCTCTTCTAATTAGTCATGGTAATTTATAGGTATGCAGCATTGCGGGATTTTTTTTTTTCCTAGGTTACTTTTATTATAGTGTCACTTGAGGCTACTTTAACATCAGTGTTCTGACTTTCTTTGTTTATGGTCGTATAAATGCATGCACCAAAATAATCCCTGGGCTGAAATTGAGAGTAAAAGTGATAGCTCTTGTGTACTTTAAGTAGACTAGAATAAGCACAAACTTGTATTCTTTCAAAGCACAGGTGTCTTTAAAATCTCTTAATAGTGCACATGTGCTATAATTTAAAAAATGTTTTATTTCATTTTACAACTGTGTTTTGCAAGCTAGTAATCAAAATCTTGGTTGGTTTTATAGGCTATTTGTAATAATAAAATCTTAGTGGAAATATGGGGTTTTAAAAAGCCTCTGCTGACCATTTGTAGCAATTTCTGAATATTCTTAGACTCGTTATATTGGAAATACTAGAAATATATAAAAGTTTTAATATAGAATGTACCTAATAGACCCCCGTCGACTTTGGATTAGACCCCCAACTATTCCCTGTATTTAACAGATACAGATTGCTATCTTACCCTGTTTAATTACCTGGCCTAAGAGATACAGATTGCACAGCTTGAGAATTAGCCATTGTTGACACTAAAGTGGGATAAGGTCAAAGAATTATTCACAAACCTGTTTGCTACCCTCTCCCCAGATATTAAAACCAATAGTACAAACTCCTCCATAATGTAATGAAACTGTGACATCCCTTCTTTTCTTGTGGATATTACAGACCTGATGGGCCAAATTCTGCTCAGTCTTCTCACATGAAGTGGTCCCACTGACCTTGAGAAACTTGTTCAATAAACGGGACAGCGTTAGGAGTGGGTTTTAAGTCTCTTATAGGAACGCTCTTACTGGAAGTATGTAGTTTACATGCTTTTGTTTTTGTAAGTGTGCTATCTGTGCTCAAAAACTTGAGGGCTGTATTGTGATCTGATTTGTTCCCTGTACAGTGCCTAAAACGTACACTAGGGTGTGGGTCAGTGCTGCTTAATTAAACGCTAACTTAAAATGATACAACTTAACATAATGTATATGCGTGAACTTGACATTTATGTAACTTGTATATACTTCTCACAATATGCTACTTTTTTTGTACTGTGAATGTATAACATTTAATGTCTTACCTAAATGCTGCCAGTCTGCTTTGATGTAAAGCTCTTGGACTGATAATGTGGGTTTTTCATCTTCCTGTTGAAAAATCGCTCAGTCCCAAATCATTCCCTCACAGAGGTAGAAGTAGTATTGTGAAATGCATCCCATGTGGAAAAGACACCTCACCATGGGTGCAGGCAGGTTTTCTTGAGGGGGGAATGAAGTTTGCTCTTGCAGTGAAAGCGCCTTGGGATCTTGAAGAGCGATCCAGTAATCTAGAGACCGTGGGGGCCACCTGTACGGGGCCTTCGGTTTCTGGCAGGGGTCATGGCATGCGGTAGGTATTGCGGAAACTTCTGAAAAACTTTGTAACCACAGTATTGTGTATCTGCGTTCGCAAGGGGAAGGATGGGAATCCTCCTGGCAGAGTCCTTCAGGATCTGCCTTTTTCCCAGTCCCCTGTGTTAGGGATGTAGGGATCCCACCCAATACGAAGGGGAGCACTGACTCCTGGGGAGGGGGAAGGAGCCAAACGCTCTGTCCAGGCAGGAGGGGGTGGACAGTTTGCAGATTTGGAGGCATAATATGGTCCTCAAACATTTGTAAATGCAGTTAGTCATAAAGTTTCCATGTCGCCACAGTGCTTCAGTTCTCATTTGGCTGTGCCAAATTTGTTTGTCTGCTTCATCGTTTGGTTTTGGGGGCTTTGTGTGTGTGTTAATTAAAGAAAGCATGTTACATTTGTAATAGCTGTTTTATATGAATCAAAATCACATTTGTTCAATGTTTTCCGGTAGCATGTTTTGCAAAACCTGTTTAATGGATGGGAAATGTAGGGTAGAATTAACCCTGTAAGGAATGCATGGTTTCTTGTCCAGGGGTCTGTGTGCCCGTAGCATGCACGCTGATTTTAACTAACAGGACACTCAGCAGGGCGTCCTGTTCATTGTGTGTGATTCTGGTTTAGAACCTAGAAACAAAGAGAAAAGTAAAATAATTTTTAAAAGTGTTTTGAATTGACTTCAGGAATTAGTGCTAACTGTTAAAGATGGATATTACTTGTAAGGTGATTGATCTGGATGTGAAGCAGATGCATGAATAAATATCAGAAATGAAGAGTTTCTTTCTAGAGAATTTTGCACGTCACCCTTGACTGTAAAGGACTAGTCACAAAGGGAGGACAGTGGGATTGAACTGTAGGTGATAAGAGAGCAAAAGATTTTAAAGGTGCATTGTCCAGAGGAAAATCATATTCAGGATTGTCAGGCAGAAATATAGTACATCTGAAGAGAAAAGTCTTTGCTTAGACTAACTGGAATAGGATTTCGTTAGTGTTAATTCATGCTTTTGCAAACACTCAGTGCAGCAGTAAATACCACATCTTTCACTAAGGAGAGCTTAATTCTCCTGGACTAGAGTCTATTATCTACACTAAGCAAGCAGGCTGTCAGATTCTCCTCTTAGCAATGCCTTCTATTCCTCAGGAATTAAACCCAAATCTACTAAACATTCCAAAATCTGATATATCAGATTTGAAAATGTTTAAAATTTTTTAAATTCAAAACGCTCTGATTGAGAAGGTTCCTTTAAATTTGATCTATACCTGCATTGTCTTCAGCAGAAATTAGCAAAGATTTCTGTAAAAAATAAAAATGTTTTCCATTTTATGTGATGTCTGTGCATTTAATGACTACACAACATTTTTGCAAGACAGCAGATACTTTTCAAAATTAATCTGCAGTCTGCTTTGAGCAACAAAATCTCTTTACGTTTAATAATGTAATTGGTGGATTCAGTTTCTCCAAAGAATTTTTACATTAATCTTCATTATTTTCATTAAGCAATTACATATTTTTTTAAACAGCAGATTATCTTGGTTTTGTAATATAGTAGTTTCTTTTTTACTGACAATTACTGATAGTTTATTGGAAAGTGATAGCCCATCCCATGCTTATGTGGGTTTATTGTTAATCTTCTTCACAGAGATAGTACTTCTTCCTTGGATATCATTTCTTTAACTGGTGACAACTGGAAATGGACCAAGATTAAACTGTTAATGGCTACAGTTGAAGCATTGTCCTTTTGCCAAAGATTAATTACTTTTAGTGTTCATTATACAAAGGTACAATCAATGTTTAACATTTTCTGTGATCTCCTACATACTGTTTTTTGCATATGGGAATCAGTAATTTTTTAAAATTATATATAAAGCAATACTATGCTTTTATGATTATAGTCTGTTTTCCTTTTATCCATATGTAATTTAATATTTATTCTTTATTAATAGTATGTCCATTACAAGGGAGGTAAACCAGCACTGACCACAATAGGTGTCATGAAATACACCTATAGTGTATTATATTCTCTTGAGAAGTATTGAAGTAATTGGCACAAAGTGTTTGACTTTGTTGTAATATTTCCGGTTTTAGGATGATGAATATGGTCTATTTGTTAAATTCTTAAAAACTAGGAAACCTTAGCTTAGTTTCTGTTTTCTCTCTCCATTTGATGTGCAGTTTGAAAGTACAGTATATTTTAGCTACCCTTGAGGGACCAAATGTTACGAAGAGATGAAATGTTGAGCCAGGTGAAATCAGTGAAATACGCATCAAGAATTTTCCATAGGTATGCACAATTTCTCTCAAGGATTTTTTTTTCTGGTAGTTTCATTTTGGAGCTTAAATAATTAAACGAGGAAAGTTTTATTAAATAAATGTAAGGGAGTTCTGTGTGTATAAACTCTAATTCAGTGTACTTGTTTTTACTACGTTTGTGAGTGCTTCACAACCTTTAAAATGCCCCCAAGACTAGTTATGTAACAGTATTATTTGTATGAACTTATCATATATGAATGTTCATCTGAATTTCTTGCAGCACACTCAGCTGTACCATGTACATCAAGAGAAATGTGACTCCTCTTTTTATGTGGCAGAAAATACTCCATTGGCTTCCTTTGTTCATTTTCACCAGGGTCTTCATTAGTTTAAGTGTAGCTTTGCCATTTTGTGGACAAGTTTGAAATTCCTGGCATTTCAGGTCTAAAAGAGGACTAACTTGGCAAATAATTATTTACTGATAATACGTAAGAGAATAAAAATGTGTACCAATCTATGGCTTTCTCCACTCAAGTTAACATGTAGAAAGTTTATTATGTTTTTTGTTGTTGTTGTTTAATTCCAACGGTTTAACAAAGTTAATCTGAATTTGAATGTCTGGTTGCACATTGTCCTTCTGGGCACACTCACATCTCATTGCCAAATTTTTTAAGATGACTAAAAAAGCAAATTATTTCCTTTTACTAAATCTGTATGGAAGTAAATTATCAAACAATAAGGGTACATGCTAAATATATATGAAAGACAGTAATCCTTGCTTCCTTTAAAAATTGGTTTGTTGAAAAATATCGATTACATTATTGTAAAATAATTTTGACACATTTACTAGACAAAATATTTTCATGTCAAAAGCAGATGTTCAGATTTTGATATGTCCAGTTTCCATGATTTGCCTAATTTTATAAAGCGTTTTCTGGTAACAATGTTGCTATTAAAATGTTACCATTAAAAAGCTATATTCAAGCATTAAGAAATAAAATTAGCAAAATTAATTTAGATATTATGTCAAAAAAACCACAATAATGAAATATTCATTATGAATTAATACAAGATCTCTTAAATATTTGCATACAAGCCTTGTTTTAATCTTCTACAGTCTTCATGCCTATTTCAGGAAATATGTTTAACAATGTAGATCAGTTTAGATTCTGCTGCATAAAGGAATGGCAGAGACCGATGCTAATTGTAACAGTGGGTTTCATATTTGTCAGTCCCCATCTGGATCAGCGCATTCCAAATCCATACAATTAGTATCTAGAAGGGGCCAAAAGTAAAGATTCTGAGTCTTAATTTTTCCGCTTGCCAACACGATTTACCAGTCAGCTATTGACTTCTCTGCTGTGCTACAGTTGGCGTGGATGGAGGAAAACCTCTGGTCTTGTAGAGAATGAGCTGTGAGGTTTTTTCTTGTGTAGATATATTGTATGTTGAGTTGGTAATATTGAAGTAGGGCAGGTTGCTTCTAATATTGTCTTGGACTGCTCTGGCAGTGAAGGGACTGTAGTATAATGCTGTTAGTACCCCCCTTCATTTAAAAACACCCTA
>NW_009619511.1:13584-14655 GCF_000690535.1 Cariama cristata
AAAACATCCATGTACGGAATCACTGCAGAATTTTGTTGTTCTTCTTACCCGTTTTTCTCTAAGATCATCACTGTGAACATAAACAACAGCACAACATTACCACTACAGTGAACAAAGCATGTGAAATCCCGTTCTCGGTTACAAGTGTATAAAATGTACATTAATTCATCAGCTGATATAAAGACAGATGATTCAATTCTGCTCTTTTTCATGCCAATGGGAAAAGAGGCAGGAAGACTGGGGGGAGGGGGCTGTATTTTTCATATAGCAGTATAAACTCATAACTGGTTTTAAGGCTTAGCTGCAGAATTTAGGTAGATGAGTTTGGGTGGGCAATGAGGTACAGTGCCGTGCCGGGGGGGTTCTGTCCCCACCGGGCAGGGCCGGGTTTGATGGCGGCGCTGAGCGGGAGGCACCCGCAGGCCCCCCGGTCCAGCCGGGGTCAGGGCTAAGGCATCGCCTGTCGCTTCCTTCGGCCGTTTGTAACCCGGTCCGCCCCTGGTAGTTAGCCCAAGGAGGTGATTGATGTGCAAGATTCAAAGATTTTTTCCTTTTTATTACTCTCTTAATATGGTTTAAATGGTTTTTTAAAAGAAAAGCTAATTTAGCACGCAGGGCAGAACTGGAAATGCTGGTTAGTATCTTTGAGAATCGAAATAATGATGGATCAAAATCGGCTGTCTGAGGGTCTGACCTGTTCGAGGGGGCAGTACTTCTGAAATGGATGGATTTAATGCTGTGCCGTGTCTTTTCAGCAGTAAAACACGTACTTGCATCTGCTGGAGCGCTGGCATGGTGCAGCGGGGATGATCACCATTTCCCATGCTGGAGGACCAATTTGCCGTCAGTCACAGAGCAAATGCGAGTTAAGGAACTGGCAAATAAACGTCGTTTCTTTGGGTTTTTTTTTCTGGAGGTTTGCTACAGCTTATGCTGGCGCTTAGCACCATGGTAGTGCGTTTCTACGGGGGCGATCGAAGAGATAAACGCTTTTAAGCCGAGCCGGGGTTAAAGCGAGCACTCCACGCTTTGTTCTGATCTCGGTATCCCACGCAGGAGGCCCGGCCGGGC
>NW_009619512.1:0-21761 GCF_000690535.1 Cariama cristata
TCCAACCTAAACGATTCTATGATATAGAAGAGTTAGAGTCAGAAAATACAGGCCAGAATCTCACGTAAGTCTTCTTTCTAACCATACATGTTTTATGCAGCTCTCATACATACATGATAATATTAAACATTAAATTATACATATAATTTTTTAGAACAATAAAACCTCTACATTTGACCAACACAATAGCAGCTGTACTGGTGAGACAAAAAGGCATAAATAGGAAATACCCAGTGTAGAGCACAAGGTCAGATAAGGCATATGTGATTCCTCTTTCAGAACACACTCACTCCCAGGGATATGCAGTTTAGGACTTTCGGAGCATTAGCAGTATGTTTCATAGACTTTGATGCATTCTTCTTTCATTAATTTGTCTATTCATCAAAATCTCAGTACTCAGAATTTCCTATAGAATTTGCTGTCACACTTTTGCTACGCTGAATGAAGATGTGCTTTTGTGGTTTGTTGTGAACCATCCATTCCCTTAAAAAACTTTGAAAAAGTCCCTTGCTATCAGCAGAGGAACAGACATTTCTACAAGTGATTAATTCGAATGTTTTATAAATGTGCAATGTCATAAATCTGTATGACTGTACAACTTCACGTACACATATTTAGACTTAGATATTTTACTCTAGTATATCACAAACATGAAACATAGATCTGACAGAATTTTTTATCAAGATAGCTGCCTTAAAAGAGCATCACCCAAGAAAGGGTGAACACATAGTTTCATTTCTAAGAGACAGTATTCTGGCCAATGAAGCACACCATTTTTAAACCACTGATTACATAACCCATAACATGACATCTGTGTAAAATAAAACTTTGCTATCAGGCAAATCACTCCTTATACAAGGCTCTCGTATAAGTACCTTCTGTAACAAGGCTTCTGATTGGCAGTCTAGTTACTTTAAGCTAAAAGCCTGTTTTCACAACAGAAGCTAAGAAAGACTTCACAAGACAGGGAGGAAAGAAAGCTGACACTGACAACATTGATATGAAATGAGAGAAGTCCAGTCATTCGGAGCACACAGATATTTACAAGCCATATACGTAAAACACCTCACCACTTAATTTTTGTTTTGGGATCTAAATGAAATTAGAAGCCCGTAAAGCTTCAGTTGCAATCATTTTAATAAAACAATGCTAGGGCTTTCTCTATCAAGTTGAGTATATATTATTTTATCTAGTATATTTATTCCAGTATTTCATACACATATAGCACTTTATGTTCAAAATATGCATAAGTATATTCTTTCTTAATTAATATTTACTTAGTAGAAACTCCTATCTAAAAGTGACACTAATTATTAAAACCATCTGTTACAGTAAATGTTCAAATCCTTAAAGACAGAACTGTATCCATGTTTTATGAAAGACCTAGCACATTTCAGATGTTCAAATAAAAAAGTGGTTAATAAATAATTCAGAAATCACTGAATAAATTTGTAGGGTTTCTTTAAAAGAAAATATGAGCAAGAAGCTAGCATAAAGAAGAAAAAGAAGAAATCTCTGGAAAGAATAAATATAAACATATCTGCAAGGAGATAACAGCTGCAAGAAAAGCTAAACAAATATTATCAGAAACCACATATATACAGCAGCATTGCTATAAATAGTACTTCTGTTAGATTAGAGATGACAGCAGCCCAAAGCTGTTTCTATTTGAAATTAGCCAGTCTAATCCAAGTCCCATTAAAAACAGTGGAAAAAAAATTTACTTTAGCTAAAGTCAGATGAGAGTCTACCAGAGCAGCTTCCGAGTTTATTCTACTTTCTTTCAAATGAAAATTTTATAAGATTAGTCTTTCAAGTGAAACCATGCTCTCTAGAAAGATAAAAGCAATATCCAGTCACTGGTGCTGCAAGCATGTAAATACTCATTTCTCACAGTTGTCATATTAGTTGTGCAAAAGGTTTAACAACTGCAAATTACTTCGGTGAAAACCTGAAAGTTGTTTGTGGCAACTACTATAGCACTTTCAGTGTGTTCAGGGCTTTAAGTTCACAAGAAAAAGCTGCCATCGCAAAGATGCTACAACACAAGTATTTTCACAGGCATGAACACCCAAGGTTTTCCTATCAAAGTGTAGTATGATTGTCTCCCATCTGGAAACACAAAACTTTACACTGTAAGAAAGAACAAATGTTTTCCTTGCATCCTAGTTATCTGTTTTTTCAGAGAACCAGCCTCTTCCAATTAATTCTCTGAATATAAATATTGAGAAGACATTGGATAAACAGAGGAAATGGAGCTTTTGTCACCAGTAGTGGGTGTATACATGAACTGGTACACACTTTAATTCCAAAGATCTTTCAGTCCAAAGTCAAAGGAAACTGAGTAGCACAGCAGTTAGCCAGAAAATCCAAAGTAAAAAGTCTCTTATAACTGTATCTCTTTTCTGATAAACTAAAAATTTACATTAAAAGAGCTTTCCAATTAGCATAACAAACAATTACAAATGAAATTTTTACTGGCTTAAATATACAGTAAGCAACAATAATATAATTTGCAGACTTCATTTTTACACCTCACAGAGATGTAGACTAGTCATGTTTTAAGGAAGTTGATGAATAGCTTTAGTTTGGCTTATTTCACAAGTTTGCCAAATCTTAGGAGCCATACCTTGATGTTGAATATAATGTATTATAAAATGAGTGACAAAGATTGGAAATGCTTGCCTTTTGAAGGAGTTCATTGTGACAGAAAATAATGTGCTCAGTTTAGGCTTAACTATAACATGAGTGAAATTAGTTATTATTTGAAGAGTACTGGGTCTGGGAAGTGCTTGGCATTGCAAAGGTGATCTCATTTTATTTTAAGGCTGAGCTTTCCAAGTTAAACCTAAATAGCCCCATATGAATATTCAATGTTTAAATTTCCATACTGCATTAACTTAAAATCCATAGAGGATATATGTCTGCAACCATAAACAAACTCCAAAAATTAGAAAACTATCTAAAAACCCAGTACTTCAAAAGCACTCTACTTTAAAATTCAAATATTATGCAAAAACCAATACATTATTTAGTTAAAGAAACTGTTTATGAGCAAGATGACTCTCTACTCTTTATATAACTTTCTGTTCCAGTCATTATCTTCTCTATATTAAAAAACATCTGGGAATTTCCTCAAAGGTAAACAGTAACAATTGTATTTAACTTGACAGTATGCTTGCCTTCATTTGATAGCTCTCAAATTAGTAGACAGTGTCAAAACAGAAAAATATCTTGGTGGTTTGTTTTGGCTCCTAAACATGCTAGTTCCATGTTAAATTAATAATCCTGGTCTTATCAAGATAGAATTATGTGATTCTAGAAAAATTCATGTTTGCCCTAAACAGTCCGCCCCTTTCAGGAAGTTTTAAAAATAGGTCAACTTTATGATTAAGTTGTACTAAAAAAATTATTTGTCCATCAAGTTTAAGAATTCAGCAAGTGCATTTTTAAATAGCCTACCACATAAGCTTTATCTTCATAAGCAATCAGTTATCATTCTAACAAATATCCTTGTTAGAATGATAAATCATATTTTAAAAAAGCCTCACAGAGCCAAATATTACCACAGAATTATGCAAACTAATGAATATACTATGGTTATACTCATCACATGTAAAGAAGTTTGGAAGAAGTGCAACAAGGAAATACATACTGCCTTAGCAAGCAAAACCTGAAGTTAGTCATCTTTCAGTTTAGGATTGCTTATCTTATACCTGACATCAGAATCAGGCCCAAACAGCAACAGCAGTTCCAAAGAGTAATATTTGACAAGCATTAGTGTCATAACAATAACATAAGATTACTGTCACACCCTTAGAAAGACACTCTTTTTGCAAATCTGATTGTTTGCATCATTTAAAAAAACAAAAAACAACAAAACAACAAAAAACCAAATGCTTATTCTCAAAGCAAAGGAAAGGTTCTACATTTTCAGAAGTATACACACACACAAATACATATATACTAAAGACAACAGCAGCAATGGTGGCTTCAGGTTGGAGACAGAATAATGGTAGCTTCAGTACAAAGAAGGTCACTATGCAAGTTATTTGTAACACTGAAATGAAGTTGACAGCTATGAAGCATTTTTTTTCTTATTGCATGAGCATTATGCAATCTCCTTTAAGCTCAATCAAGCGTTCAGCTTCCAAAAGCACCTGAGCTGTGCTTAGGAAAATAAAGAACTTCCTTGCTGGGTACACTTGCCATTTAATTTTTAAATATACAAGAGATCACAGATGATAAATCAAATATTTTGAAGCATTTTATCTAAAGTAGTCTACACAGCAGAGAATGGTATGCTTTCACAATTTATTCAGAAGATTTACCTCACACACTTTCCCAGGAATGCTGATAGTAGAAGCCAATGGAGTAGAAAGCTCAGTTTAACATCATTTGCAAAATGAATTATGTACAAGGGTAAGCTAAGTTTTCATTGTGTATATTTATATTTTGGGGCCCTGGATCTGCTGCTGTTCACAGCAATGTAAACCAAATTACACAAAGCTGATCCTACCATAAGCAAAAGAAGATCTGCTTATTTTAATAGGATTTAATAAATTTATTCCATTTTCCATTGTAATAAGCCACCAGGTGAGAAGCACATTGGTCTTACTGAGTTTCACTGCAAGGCCTACTTTGTCTGTTATGACTGAAAGGTAGTTTCTGGGGGGAAAAAAAAAAACAAAACACAACCCACAACAAAACAAATCAAACAAACAAAAAAACCCCACTCATGCCAAATGAAGTCTAACAGTCAGCTGTGCCAAGTAAAATCTAGCAGACAGCATAAACTGTATTTTTGGGAGCAGATGAGGCTGTGTCTTATCAGAAAGGAATACAGTAACTGTCAAAAAAGAGAGTAAAGAGAGAGATGATACTCATGTCAGACTACATTAGAAAGAAGAATTGAAGAATCTTTTTCTCCATTTCTGCTTCTCAATTACTCTAGTTTTAGTTGTAGAGGTGGAAGATATAAGAATGTGAAAAAAAAAATCTTTTTTAAAGTGTCCTACCTCATTATTTGAATCTTGAATGACCTTATAAAGAGCTGGTACCAGTGGTTTTTTTCGGTGCAATGTAGCTGCATAGCTGGAAATTTGTGTTTCAGGTAATGCCTAAAGAAAAAGGAAGGGGGGGGGGAAGGGAAAGCGTTACCCAAATAAATAAATGCTTCCAAGTATGAAAGACCACAAAAGGATTCAGTCTCATCCCAGCATCAAGAAAAAAATCCTGAAAATTCAGTAAATTTTCAGACTTGTAACCTAGCTCATTCAGTACAAGTTCTTCTCCATATGAATAGCATTTGAGGGCACATATCAACTTTCAGGGTTAAATTCAAAAGCAGTTTCAGATTTATCTTTCATAAAATTATTTGCTCCAGCTTGATATGAAGACACTCTCTTGATAGTCTGTATTTAACAGGCTTTTCTAAGTCTTTATCAAATCAACTTGAATTATTTAAGAGGTGTGGATAATCTAGAATGAGCATGGAGAGCCCTGAGTGCCACCAAGCAACCACATCTGTGGATTTTGCAACCTTGGCTTCCCAACAAATTTCCAACAACAGCACGTAATGACTTATTGTGTATCATCAATGATGTGAGGAATTAGTAATTCTTAATTTAAATAACAGGTTAATTTTGTATCAGTCATAAATTCTAGTTTTCTTATTTATGCAGGATACGGTATTTCACTCAGCATAATTATCAACATGTAAACCAGTTTAAGAATACTTCATAATCTTCAGGACAAAACAACTAATTTTATGCAGAACATAGAAAAAAACAGTCAAATATTTTTCTTTAATATTTTTTTAAATTCCAGACATCTACTGATTTTTTAAAAATAAAAAAGTTGCTCAATTAGAAATTTGGGCAGCGTTATCCAGCCGTTAGTTAAATTCTATCAGCTTGATCTACACAGAAAAATATATTTTAAAAAAATACATTGCTATAGCAGTGTTCTGCTCTACAATAGTAAACAATAAAAGTAAACTACTATTAGAACTACGCATTGTATATTATATACCAGCTTACTCATTTACATAGATCTTTGCACGCTTTATGCATTACAAGAAGTTGAAGATCAAGTAATAGATATTTAAAGTGTTAATTATTGGATATTTAAAAAAAAAATAAATCAATGTTCAGTGGCATAAAGCCAATGGTACAGCTATCATTCATCTTCTTGGGTCACCTTGAATTCTGACAGCCATTCTTCCACAACACCTCGTTCCGATCCCAGCATTTTCTTACTTCTTTTGCTTCTCTCTTACCTTTAGAAGAGACAGGGAGAAAGAAATTGAAGAGTTCTGGCAGCAAAACTTAGTTTTGTAAAATCCTACCCCAATGAAAAGCTGTTAACGTGTTTCCAATAGAATTATATAACAGCAAACAATAGGAAAAGTTGCATTTTGGACAACTGGTCCCATTTTCTAACAATGATTAAACTGTTCTCTTCAGACTTTTAGGCAAAAGTTTTGCACATTAATGGGGGAGGAGGAGGAAAAAAAGGATTCAGTGGTTCAAGCCAAAACACACATTATTTAAGACAAACACATCAGTCTTGCTTCCTTACCAAATATAGTACAAAGAAAAGACAAGCGGAACAAACTAAAGAGCATCATGGACAAATCATGTGAGATGCTGTAATGACAGTTCTAGATACAGCTCGAAGTAAAGCAGTTTCATAAAAACAGTTATTAGAAATCCTAATAGAAAAACTTTACTCCTTAAACCTTATTCTTAAAGAATTTTGAGGTTTCTCATTCAAATGGCAAGATACAGCTCTTCTAAAAGTATGCTAGAATTCTCATAAACAAACAAACAAAAAAAACTTTCAAAGACGGCTGTTGTTATTATTTTCCATTTTATATACAACAGTCATATTCTAACATGTTTTGAATTCTCATGAATTTAATTCTCAAGGCAACAGCAAGAATGTTTAAAACACAAGGCATCATTAGACACCTTTGTGTGATGTTTAAATAGGCCTAAGCAACAAGGGTCATTTTGTCTTTCTGCGTGACCTTAGTACGGGTTGGCAATACCCAGAAGTCATTAAGGCCCCATAAAATTTTAATCTGATGAAGTGAAATGAAGCTGTATCCTAATACTAGAGACTAAAACCTAAGAATAGTGATCTGAAAAGGGATTAATTGAGGAGACAGTAAACTACAAGACCTGTTTGAAGCCATACTAGACTATGAAGACAGAAATTCATCAAAAGTTTATTTTTGACAGGACCTGCAGGTTAACAGCTGCCTGAAGAGAAACAAGAAGCAGAAAATCTGTGAAGGGACACTGTATTTGAAGAGATACTTTGGTTACTCTTTGTTTTAATAACAATTATATGCAAGAAAGCTGTCACACACTGTCATATGTTTTTACCACATTTTTCCTAAAAACTACAAATACCTAACAGCTTCAAAGCCTGTTGTTTTTTTTTAATTAATATTTTCGCCTTCAATATAGTCAACTTTTTCTGAAGTTCTTTTAGCCTGGGGGGGAGGGGGGGGCGGGCAGAGAAACACTTCCACAACCAGATGACAAGATGAAGACTGCTGCAATCATCTTTAATCCTATAAACACTTACGCTTATCAAATTCATACAAGTAATGTCAAGAATATATTAAGTGCTACTATTTGTTGTAAAATTTATAAGGAAAAGGCAGGTAAACATAAAGTGAATTATTTACTTCTTACAATTTTCTTTCAGATGCGTTTTGAAAATTACTTACGCTCAACCAAAAATTACAGGTTTGATACACAAGTTACATCATCAAATTTCTATGATAAATGGCCTTTAAATAGCCAGACTACATGATTTGAACCACCTATTCTGGTCTCAAAACACACTTGTTTTGATTTCTGAAAGAAGATTTGTATTTAAGAACAGATCAGTATTTGTTAAATGGAAAATGAAGTGAAATAAGATATAAAAATTGTGTTGGGAAGCTGTAAATTCAATGTTAGTAACTTTGTACAAACAGGGCTACATGTAGCATTTCACATCACCCTTGGCAGCAAGTCATTCAGAGAATACAAACTCCTGTGGGTACGGAACGGCCTTAGATTTCTAAAGCATGTTTAAATATCCTAGAAGACATCAGATTGATAAATAACATTAGATTAATTTAAATTCAAGTAACACTTGGGTGATTTACTTCAGCAGAAGCACTGACAAATAGTTCTATATAATAGCACAACACAACTAAATAGATCTCTGCAAACAAAGGTTTCCAAATAGATAGCCAAATAGAAGGATTTTCAATAGATAGGGAAACAGATATCAATCAGAATGAGACACAGATACAAGCTAATTTAAAACACCACAGGACACACTACAGAAGAAACTGAGATTTAGTTCACTTTGCCTGGGAAAAAAAAACACAAATAAAACATCATTTTCTACAGAAAGTGCAACATTCAACTTTACCTCTGTAAAGAAGTCAATTTTCTAAAGGTGGAAGAGGAGGAGGAATGCAGCAGTTTTTCAACCTGGGATGCATTTGTCAAGCCTTCAAGTACTGCCTCGTTTTCTGAAAGGTGAAAAGAAACTCTGGTGATCACAAAATAAGGAGAAATATTGTAAAATAAAGCAAACAGTAATGTATATATTTTTTGACCTTACAAATTGAAGTTTATCAAATCCATTAAAGCATATCAGGGTCCTTCTGTAACAAAGCAATTTGCCATTTGGAAAAAAAAAAAAAAAAAGGCTTGGTATTTGCTATTTTAGCAGGAGGAAGAAGGGAAGAATTGCCTTCACCTGTAAAGATGGCTTTGTCACCTATGTGGAAAACCCTTACATATTAGTGGTGCACAGTACTACAAGCACACTAGAAAGGGAGACGCGCTATTTCTTATGAAGAACAGTGCAAAAAAGATGCTAGATGAAAGAAGAGAGTAATATTTTATAAAATGTGAGTTGAATCAATACCCTGACTTTGGAGAACATATACCTCTTAAATAGAATATATTAATGATTCTTCCTTACTATCATTGTTCTTAAAACTTATTCCTTACAGAGCCAAAATTTCAATGTAATTGTAAAAATCTTATATTACACTAAAGTTCACCTTTCACTGCAGAATCCCTTCGTGCTGAGCATGAGCTAAACGTGAGCCCACACAAATGAGCCTACTCTAGGTAAATGAGAGGATTTCAGTATCTGGAGACCTCTAATAGGAAATTGAAGTATACCACCAATGGGTGTATTCCATTCCATACTCCTTATTCAATTAATTACTTTTCCAAATCACTGAATTACTAAAAGGTCTCCTTTTGTTGTTTTTTTTTTTTCTCCTCTGCACTAATTAGAGATAGGCTAACAGGAGGTACTATCCTTTTCAGGCTACACTGCAAGTCAAAGCTTTTATGACAAGATGGTATACACAAACCAATGTCCTCTATTACTTTTCTAAAATCAACTCTTTTTTAAAAATATGCAATTCCCTGTAGAAAGCTTAAATAATACACTTCTGAATGAATGAAATTCAAATCCTCTTCTTCTTTCCTGGACAATATTTATGAAAGGTTTGAAAAAAATGAAACAAATTTCTACCCTATAGGCACACTGTAGCTGTTTACATACAGATTTTTTAAACATACACAGGAGACCTGAAAGACAAATATATGTATGTATTTAATTTATTATCAGTTGTTCCTTGGAATTATCAGGCACGCATCTTCGAGACAGAATATCAGTTCTATAAGAGTTGATTCAGGACTTCTAGAAGCTACTTAAGTTTTACAACATGCTAGAAACAACCTTTACATCCAGACATGTTATCTGATATACACTACTCTCTAGAAATATCACAGAGCCCCAACTAGCTCTAAGTTATTACACTTGCTACCCAGAAGTTTAGTGGTACTCAACCTGCTATCTTTAGTGTCAAAACCAAATACAGATCCTGGAGTTTCACCAGACGGGCCTTTCCAGGGCTGCATTAAGTTAGACATAATTTTTTCTGGATAGGAACTCAAGTTATTTTAGCCCCAAAGCAAGAATCACAGTTACATACCAGCAAATCAGACAAGGGAATTTCTATTTCTGTACAGTCTTCCCCACAAAAGGACTAAGCATAAGTAGATGTACCCAGACCTGGCTGGAGAATCAGACTGTAACAGTTCAAAATTTTTCATTCAATTGTCAGTTTGCTTACAAACCAAAACTGCAGATTTTCTAGAACTAAGCTGAAGTAGAAGATAATAAAAAAAAATAATTTACATAGCCTCACAAAGGGTGTGTAGGGGTTCAAACTGTTTTACACAGAAAACAGTAAATAACTGTCCTTAAATCAGAGGCAAACATCAGCTGTAACTCATGGACAAAAATTCCCCACACACCCAAACGATTACTTCAGCTTGGAAGATCCTGTGAAAATCTGGAGGTGAGTAGCTGCTCTCCTCCAGCACTGTATCAACCAGAGAGATTACATCGACCCTGTATGAAGTTGACTATTTCCTTGGGGAAACCTTGCAAGGCGGAATTAAGATTATTGCTAAAAACAAATTAACAAAACCGCTAAAACCAACAAAAAAAAACCCATGCCAAAACACAAACCCTCCTCCTCTTTACACTCCACCAAACAGCAATGTGTATGAAGCTACAGCACAGCTCCAACAGGAAAGCAAAACGTGTATTCAATAAAGCTACACCAAGCACCAAATACTACTGTGAATTAAAGTAGCAACAAGTGTTCTTTGCCCTACAGCAGTACAATTCAGAGCAAGACTGCAAGGAGAACACTAAGTAAGCTAACTGTTGCAGAAATAAGGAAATGCACATGGCTATTAAAAACATGCATCAGGACAGGAAAAATCTAGTCGTTTGGAGCAGAAGAGGAATACTACAAATAAGCGAAATCAATGAATTGAAGAATTAGCAATTCTCCTAAGTCAAGATTTAGCCTGGCATATCTAAAGAGATTACAAAACCACAAGAGTCACAAGAATGATTCAAATGCCTTACTGCAAATACTACAGAGATCCCAGTATTCCTACTATGTTCAGTCAAAAATGTCAAGTATCATAATGGTGTAACACCTAACCTACCTAAGAAATTAACTCCTCTTACAGAAGCCTACTGAGCCTTAGAAAAAGTCCACATATAGCTGTTTGTCAAACAAGTCAACTCACATAAAATTAGAAACTGAACCTGTGCTGGTGTCAAAATACGTGTGCAGTTTGATATTATAATTAGCCCATCTAGTGGTTAGCTACCATGAAAGAGGAAAAGTCAACCTTCCCCTCCAGTATACCACATACTTCTCTCCCAGTCTCTGTGCTATGCATTGACTGTCAAGGAAGCCCTGTTTGAGGACTTCTTCCAGTGTAAGCCAGCTTCAGAACCAAAGCCATACCTGCTGCCTGGGAAAGCAGCCATCTTGAAAACAACTGCTGAAGCACACATGTTATTCTATGCCCTTTAAGGACAATGCCAGAAACAAAATCCAGTGCACAGTGTTTTCTTACATGTGGTACAGTAAGATTTCAACAGTGCTATTTTGAAAAAGCAGAAGAATTTTTGTTAAGGTTGTATGTGATAATCTCCAAAGTAGGCAAAGGACTAGAATACGGGGCATCTAACACAGGAATCTTGTGCTTATTCATCCCTGAAGATGAGGACACTGTATCGTGCTTTTTGTGTATTTGTTAGTAGGACAGGGGAAAGAGAGCCTTACACAATGGATTTTTTGGGGCCACCTCTACTGTATGGTCTATCCATTTTCACTCGATGAAAATTCCACATGCATCTTTTGTGTCGTTGCTTATATAAATACAGCTAGTTGTTCTGATGCTTTCAGAACATTTTGACGGGGTGTACATTTAAGACCAATAATATGAATGATACCTCAAGGAGGAAAAGCACCTTATCTATGGGTCAGTCTTGCACCACATTTATAGAAAAATACAAACACAAACTATTCATTTCTCCAGTGCTACATTTGCATCGTTCCTGCAAGACTTTTTCAGATGTTAAAGCTTGCTTTGCTCATGTGGCTTAAAAAGGATGTAGACAGAGTTCTGCTGTATCAATACAGAAGTAGCCCACACCTATTCCAGCTAGGATTACTCTGCTAGTTTGGTTTTAGGACAAATCATTTCTCCCTTTCAAAATAACTGCCTGGATATTCAAAAAAAAAAAAAAATTTAAGGACTGCTCATGTCCCTTAAAAAGGATGTAGACATAGAGTTCTGCTGTATCAATACAGAAGTAGCCCACACCTATTCCAGCTAGGATTACTCTGCTAGTTTGGTTTTAGGACAAATCATTTCTCCCTTTCAAAATAACTGCCTGGATATTCAAAAAAAAAAAAAATTTAAGGACTTGTACGAACAGGCAAGATAGTCAGGTCATGGATTTATGGTACACTAACTCTGTACTGACTCCCTACATAACAAAAGCACAGCCAGCACCTTAGTGCGGTGCCTAGTGGCTGTACCTCCCCACCGTGCCCACCCGTGGGAGTGGGGAGCGCTGCCCCATTCTGCGCCGCACCAGCCAAGTTGTACCCAATGCAGTTGTCCACTTCTGCAAGAGAGGAACACCAGCATGACAGCTGTGTGATTGTCTCAGCCTGACAAGCAGACCATACTTTGGGCATCTGTAAAGCACACCTCGTGCTTACATTCACTCCCTGATTTGCTGTACCTTTGGGAGGGGGGGTGAAATAAATCTCAAGCACCATGTGGGTGTGTCTCCAAAATAAACTGGTTCAACTGCATTAAATCCTGTGTATATTTATTCAAAGTTGAAGAGGCCTGAACTAGAGTATTGAATTTCATTTCCAGAGTGTTCATATCTCTCCCAAAGCAAACCAAATACAGGGAATATAAGAGTTTTCTCATGTTTATTTTAAAAAGACCAGGTTATTTTTTTTCTGCTATTACTCAAAGGTTCTTATAATATGTAGGAACCATAATAACTAAGCAGAAATTTAGTTATTAGTAAGAGTAATAATTAAATATACTAAAATATTTTTACATATGGACTGATTGTTAGGCTTCCTTAAATACTGAACAAGCAAGCAAGTTTAAATTCACACTAAAACATGGAACAGAAAAATTATAGTCGGGAACACACTCACTCAATGTTAAAATAAAGTACAAAAATCAATTACTAAAAAAGCACTTAAAATAATTTAAAAAAAGTTTTCTCCTAAACTTATTCATTTGGCTTAAAGTGGCAGAATATGAGACATAAGGTCGTTAAATCATTAGACCTGGAATCTTTACACTTAATGTTAAAACTACAATATTCTGTTCTCAAAGGAAGTCACACTCTTGCATTGTGCATCTGCCAATTACAGTTGAGCTCTGAACAGAATTTTACCAAGCAAAAGCACTCTCCTAGCTCATGCTATGCACACAAATAAAAAAGTACAAAACCATGCGTTAACTCCTGATATTAACACATGAGCTGCCTAGACATTTAAGAACTTAACCTTCATGGGGATATATGCGCTAGCACTTCACAACTTTGACTTTCCAGGTGAACTTGATGATGACAGTTTGGGGAGGATTAGATTAATTATAAAACATGTATAAACCAAGAGACAATGAAAATGAAGTTACCAGCAGAGTGAAATACCATGAGATTATGTTTAAATTACAATCCTTTTATTTATTACAAATAGATTCACATTTTTAAGATACCTTTCACGTAATTCACCATTCTTTATATTATTGTCTTTGAAAATACCAAACTCTGAAATAAAACTTATTACAGTAATATACTATCAAAACAATGAAACATAAAACTCAGATAACTGCCCAAGAACTTTTGACTTCTACAGTAATAGACACAAAAAAGGGTTTAATTAACTTCTCTTATCAGAGAGCACGTTTTTCACTTACATTTAGAGTAAAAGCATACTAAATACGTTATTCTTTACCAGTCTCCATTTAAACTACTAACCAAGATCAATTTGCAACAGCAAAATGATTACCCAAATAATCTGAGCCAATAGTACTTGTTATACAGACATACCAACTATTACAGTGAGGATTAAAAAGAAAAAAAGTGCTATCAGTTAGATATTAATAATTGTTGACATTTAAGAAGATATGATTCTTCAAGTATGTAGCGGTTTTTTTGTTTGTGGTTTGTACTTTATTTGGGGTTTTTGCTTGCTTTAATGAAGCCAGGATTCTATACCAGCTTCAAAATACATGGGGGAGGTTACATGAACAGGACATGCAATTCAAGAATTAGTCCCTTTTTTTTTTTGCCATTATAGATTAGATGTCACAATGTATATAATGTCATTGAGTCCTAGCTGCATGATGAATAACAATATTATATATTTTTACCTCAAAGGCTATAGCAAGAATATTTTGCAATTAAAACCTGGACTGTCTCACCAAAAAAGAACAAAGCTTCAAGCTGCATGATCTGTTTCCAGTGCCACTCATGCAAGAGAACATTACTGGCTGACAGTAGGTCTAAAAGAACAGAAAACTTAATTATCAATACAGCTTGCTCTTCCAGGCTATATATACACACATCTCTCCTAGCTATAATTCATTACTGAACACGGAAATAAGTGTATTTAAAGAAAGATTTTTTCCATGCTACTGTAAAAAAAGTAGCATGGAAAGCATCAAGAATGCATCCTTACTCGGAACTATATCTGCTTTCAATTCCTTTGGTCCAGAATGTTCAAGAGCACCTTTGTTTAACATAATTAACACTCTGGGAAGCAGAACAGATAAGAGACAACATGAGATAAGGTGGTCATAGGAAACACGGTAACTACACAGGAAACATCCTTCCCCACCACACACACACTTTAACAAGACTGGTGAACTCGAGAAAGGAAACTGAGCAACATGCTGACAAACGCAGATAACATAAAACCAATTGGAACTTCTCATGATGGGTTATTCCTGAGTGCAGAGGTTTAAAAGACCAAATGGAAAAAGACTGGGTAATACATTCAACAACTTAATGAAAACATCTGCTCAGGAATGTATCAGCAGCCAGAAAAGAAACCAAGATGTTTGACCACACAGAAGTGGTACAAACTAAATCTGAAAACATGTAAGTAGAGCATACAAAATTGATGATATACTCTTATTCAAAATACTGGCCTACATTTGATTCAAGCAACCTAAAAAGAAGTATGTGTAAGGCAGAAAAGTTGTTAAGAGGCAGCTAATGACAAAGATGTAAAAAATAACTCTGTGTCTTAGAAACACATGGAATTAAGTGGTAGAGAAGGTAGAATGGATTTTTAGTAAGAGTAATAAAAAATAAAACATTAAAATGTAACAAGGTAGAAATGTTAGACTGCTAACAGTATACTGTTTCTCATACTGTAAGAGTAGGACTCATCATAAAATATCATGAGGGCAATAAGATATTTTAGATAAACTTTATAATACCTGTTTTACATAATTACTTCTTATGTAGAGCAAGAACAGTAAAGGAGAAAACTTAATGGTGTAAGCTAGCACTTAATTGATATGCTTTACAAAAAACTTCTCCTAGGAGCATCTTCTTCCTTAATTGCTCAGTATATAGGCATATACTGCTTCATCCAGCTACTGTCAAGTTACATGCTAGACTATATTAAACAGCCATGGTATGATCCACACTGGAAAAGGGATTGACTCAGGCTAATCTGATCCCAAGAGAAAATAACACCAGCCTTGGGAATGTTCAATTTTGGTAGATTACTTCTTGTACCTATTTAAAAGCACATGTATTATAATATATATTTCTTATAATAAACATATCACAAATACCATTCTGATTCCCTTCTATCCATCTACATAAATATATTATTCTATCACAATCATATTTAGTAAACACTTATATAAGCTGCCATTTTGGTAAGGACATTAAAAAAATAAATTAAAAACACTGTTGTCCTCAACCAACCAGAACTACAACTGCAACTTGGCATTAGAAACAGGTACAAGCATTCTGCCAGAACTCCTTGGCCATACAGTTCCACAGTATAGAGAGATAGAAATTTCTACAAGGTACAAAACTGACAAAAGCAGAAAGAAACAAAACATTCTCTGGACAGTTAGTAATTTAAATCATCAGCTCAAGCATTCTCTTAAATAGAAAGAGAGAGGGCCTGCTTCCAACTCCAGCTCTTAGGCAATTTAGTTGCAAGCTTAAGCAGACAGACATGCATTCCTTTTTTACAATATAAATGTACATTCCTTAACTTTACAATATAAATGCTGAAGTATTCTATATGTGGGATTTAGGTTGCCAGCGTTATTAGACAAGCCTTAGTCATGCAAAACAACTTGGATAAGACATTTCTTCCCTACCCATTCTGACTCACTAGTAATAACCAGGCCAAAAAACTTTCTTTTTGGATACCAGCAACAAAGAAAGTTATGTGAAAATGATGGGAAAAAGCCTTACCACAGTGAAGTCAAAGTTGATTGACAATACTCCTGTAAGTTTTCATGGTACCATACTTGCATAGTGAGCTCCCTTTCTTATCAAAACGCTTGCATGAATTTCAGCTGCTGCCAAAAAAGGGCTGAAGAAAAGACACAGCTCATTTGTTCCAAAAAGTCACCTCCAAGTCATTTTAAGCCCTAAATTATCTTCTGTGCCTTTTCAAGCACCAGAAAGCTCAGCTGCCAAACCTTCTATCTTTCTACAATTACTACAGCAAAACTGTGCTCTGCAGATACAAAATTGCTGAAGACAATCAATTAGGGCAATGTGAATGAAAATACAACACTGAAAATAGACACTTTATAACAGAATTTTAAAAAATGTTTTAAAGCTAATGTTTTCATTGTATTGCACAGAGTAGTTGTAGAAAGCTACGGAAGTCAGGCGACTAGAGAAAAATTTAAATCCTGTTTCCCTCACAGACTCTAAGAGCCTGAATAAAACACAATTGTACACTTGTAGTTAAACCCCTCTCTTAGGAGTTCATGTAATGAATGAGGCAGCAAAGAGAAGAGTTAAGATGACCAAGATTGTGGAAGGAGACATTTATCTTCTGTATATGAAGAAAGTACTCCTCTACTTTACTTATAAGGATTTGGGAAACAATAATCTAATAAAGAAATTACTCAGCAGCCTTAAATACAGCAAGATATATGTTAATTACTCCATTACAAAGACTCGACGCACTTAAAAAATATATATACACACACACATGTAGGTTAGCCATAGAAATGTTACCTTATTCTCTCAGCATCAGTTGCCTTAGAAACAACTTAATATAGTCATCCCACACTAAACCTAAACCATTCTCTTGTCAGGATCCTGTGTGATAACCCATCCCACACAAAACAATACAGGCTCGTCCTCCCTTTGCATCAGTTCCTATGCAATAACTCTTCCTGTGCTAGTTTGTCTGCAACTCATGAATTTACTTACAAAAACATTTCCACGCAAATTCCTTTCCATGTAACCTTACCTCTCCCAAACACCTTCTTGGTTCACTGCTTTGGTTCATGAAGTAAATTGAATCTAGAAAGACTTAACTAAAGACAGAAAATGCATAGTAAAAATGGAACCTAAAAAAAAAATTAAAAAAAAATCTAACGAAAAACTAACACTTGCAAAACCACAGTTAAGGGACACTCAGTGCTAAGTACTAAAAATGAACAGGCACGAGCTAGCAGATATCTTGAAACAGAATTTCTGTGGGAAACAAAATAAAACAAAATTCAAAACCAAACCAAAACATAACAAAAATCAACAGAAAACCCACACCACCAAAAAACCCTCAATACACACTTTAGAATAGGACTGCAATTGTTATGCTCAGAAAGATCACTATCTTGCCTGCAAAGGAAAGAAATACATGCAGAAACAGTTCTATAAATAGGAACTGTAGATTCTAAGCAGCTTCCCATTTTTGAGCTGTAAAGTCATCACTTGATAGAAATAAATGTCTATCATATTATGAAAATAGCCAGAAAAATTAAGTCCTCTACCAGATCAATAAAATATCAACACATATTTCTCACTGCAGTATCTGCTACCAACTGTAATTCACAGAAACTGGAATTTAGGTTACATACTCATTAATTAATTCACCTAACCTCCTTTTTTCTACCCTAAATATTCCCAAAGAGATCTAACCTAAAAGATCCTCTGCTGAAAGTAATGAAATACCTCATTCTAATCTTTCCAACTTGCAGATGGTAAAGCCTTCAGCTCCAGGAAGTAGAGTGTAAGTAAATGAAGCCGAGGTGACCGATTCGCCCCCCCCCACACACACACTTACTTACACATCCACAAACTCTTAAATGAGTGGAGTCTTCAAATTTATCTAAATTTACTTCAATTACAGCTAAAATTATGTAATATTGCTGATTTTTTTTTTTTTTAAATAATACGGTAAGAATACAAAGTTACAACATAAACTTTCAAAATGACAGAGTTAAAGGTCCATGAGCATTAGGATATATTCCTTTATTGCAAGATGCCATAAATTCCATATGTGTGACTCAGATGCATCATTCACATTTAAGATGCATGGTTTTCAAGGATAAAACTAATTCTGATTGATATTCTGGTCTTGCTTTTCCAATACAAGTTCCCAGACTTTAAAAAGCAAACTGAACAATAAATATAGCTACATGAAACATCACTGATCTCACCACTACTCATCAAGATGACACAATTTCAGAACAGCACAGATCTCTTCCACCTGACCTTGGAATATTCAAGGCAGTCGAGCCTTGCACACAAAACATGAAGAGGCCTTAAGCCACACACAGAGGCTGCTTGTTATTCACAGGTAAAGCAGAGTAGCATCAAGAATCCAGAAACGTAAGATCTGCTTCAACTTTCAGAGTCAAAACTGCTCAGATCGTAGCTGCCTTTACTACTTCCAGTTGTTAACTTTACAGGAAACAACTTGTCTTCTTCCATGTTATGCATCACAGCATTATTCCAGTGTCAATCATTTTCAATCTCTCACACTCGTTTTCTGAAAGTTAGAAAGAGATTTTAAGAACTGCAAAGAACAATCTCAGAAAATGAGAAGAAAGACACTGCTATTTTATACTGAGATTAGACAGACCATACAAGTCAGAACTTCCACACACAAGAAATAACATGTTCCTCATCATCTTAATTCTGTATAACACAATCCATTAAGAGTTACCTTAACATTAACTATCCACATAGTTGACCAAATTGATTAAGGTGACTGTGCTATAAAAGTTGATGCTTATGAACCACCCTACTACCTTCACCATGATTCCTCCAGAGCAAGAAATTATATGGCCTTTGATGAACTCTCTCCTTCACAGAAAACAGGCAAAGAAACTGCTTCTAATGAAATCACAACCCTTTTTAATCACTTTATTAGAAGCTCTCATGAAATTCTGAAACTCAGCTTACTATAATTGGCACTCTGTGGCCTATCACATGGACATAGATGCTACTTCTCTCTGAAATAACTGTATGAGAATTAAAACGTTAGTAAACGTAAAGTAGTGCAACAACTACACCAGTTTCTCCTTTTGTTTTGGTATGAGTTTAATTATTAATCTTCACTGTTGAATAGTTAAAACTCAATGCATATTGTTTACACAGTAGTTATTCTTCTACTGTTAAACCAATATTAGAACAGAATAGAGACTGACAAGTTGCAAGAAAAGACTAGTTAATATTTCAGTGTGAAGTGGTTAATTTTTTATATATTTTTAAATAGCGAGGAGCACCAAGTTACTAACATATGTGGGCGGGTTTCCTGGGGAGGGCAGTTTGGTTGTGTTTTGTGTTTTTTTAAATCTGAAATTTAAAGTCTTTTTTTCTGGGGCATAACGTTGCATACAATCTCTTTAGGAATGTAATGTAAAAACAGCATAAATAAAAGATCTGTTGATTTAAGTTATTCACACTGTTAGGCAAGACTTTCCACAATACTTTTCATTTATTTAAGCTATAGATCTGTACAAAAAAATAAAAAAACCAAACAAAACCCAAAACTCGCCCAAAAAAAAGCAGCCTTCCACAGGTATAGCCTTGATGACTTCAACTGAAATCCACAGCTCCATTCCCCGCTCCCTGACACTGCTAAAACAAGAGCAAGATATTAAATGCACACTACTATTTTCATGCATATTTTCTACTCATAGCCCGAACAAAATTAAAAGCTTTTTGTCAAATACTGCCCTAATATACATTCAGAAAGCAGGAGTCTTTCAACATTATGAAAAATTACAGATTTAACAGGCAGCATTGAAAATCCATGCAGCTAGCTTCATGAGTACCCTTCCTCCATTTTGTTCGGTGTGGAAGGAGGAATGGAGTTTTTTTTATACACGGTCAGTTTTTCAGTGTTCTAGGTTTTTGAACATATTTTCTTGCACTCAAAAAAACTACAGCAGAAATTCTCACCAAGAACTCAAATGTTCTAAACTTCAGCCATTTCTACACAACCTCACCCGTACACAAGAGAAACTCTGGGGTTTTGTTTGTAACACTAAATAGTTTTCCTACTAAAAACAAACTTCAAAACCAGTTGGTAGAACAGTGTTTTTCCTTCCAAGTCTCCTGAGTAAATTTACCTTTGGAAAAATACCAGAGATGGCCTTATATGCAAACATGTCAAAGAGTTATACTACTGCTTTTTGCAACATTAATCTTCTTCAGCAAATTCTATATACGACATCTACTTGAAATAGAAATACATCCATGTGAACTATACTAAATGTTAATACTTCCCTTATTCTTTTACAGGTAAGTTTTTAATCCAAGCCATGAGTTTAATTAAAGAGCCTGTTAAAAGTATCAATTCTTCTGTTTCCCTGTGCAATTGTGCTGATAGGAATCAGCAGCATTTACCAAAGTTCAAGCACCAGGCACCTGAAATTGTTAGATTAAACATTTTTTGTGTAAGGAGTATACTCATCTAACACCCTTCATACAGCATGCTTACAAAACACATGCAGTCTTTCAAGGGCAACTTAAGACAGAAGGTTTAGAAATACTGAGGTTATTGGAATGCAGACAGTGGACCTGCAGAGAGAGCACTGAGTAACTTCTCAAAAAGTAGGGTTGATCCAGTATAAAGCCAAAACAAACAAACAAACACAAACCACCACAATGACAAAAACCAACAAACCAAAACCAACCCACATGTGACCACGTCTACATGTAACTACTTCAGTACGCAAGAAAACTGTTCTCAACAAAATACAAACCCAGACCTAACACCCTGATACTTGCAAACGTGCAGATTTGCAAGCTAAGATGATTATGCAACAATTATTTCTTATCAGTGAGCAGTAGGAGTTTCATTCTCGGGGGAAATCCTCATGCTTTGTGCCTTATCTGCTAGCTATCCAATTGGCACATTGAAAAGAATTTTGTAACCATATTTTAACAATGTTGTTTCCTAATTAGTTCTGTTTCGTTTGAATAATTAAACCCAAGAAATAAGATTGTAACTTCAAATATTCTCCTGTAATAAAAAAGAAAATGCTAATAAAAACCTTTTTCCTTTTCCATAGATGTGACGCAGATGCATAAACATGCAGAATTTACTTATAGCAGCATTACACATTTCAGAAAGCTATAAAGTCTGCATTCACAGAGACAAAGCGATAATCATCACAATCTATTCAAAGTCAACACACATTACTAAAGCAGAATGCCCCATCAGTTCACAGAAATAGCAATAAAATAACTATTACTGGAATTGTGCATAAATTCAGTACATGCAGGAAAAATATTTTGTCTATCAAAAGCTACTCACTGGAATATGACCTGATGAGATGCATCCCAGCGTCCTG